>NC_140993.1:59781635-59896799 GCF_052327205.1 Somniosus microcephalus | reverse complement strand
GCCGGGCCCTCCTACGCTCGAGTGACGGGACGATTGGACCAATCCTACGCTTTGGTGACCTGACGGTCGACCAATCGCTGCGTGTGTGGGCGTGCGTTATCGTTCTGAACCGAGGTGAGTAGCCGCCATCTTGCTTCCATTTTTCCTGCTTTCTGCGTCTTTCTTTTCAAATATACATTTCCAGCAAAATAAAATTCAATTTATTAAATTCTTTTAAAATAAATCACTCATTTGTAAATATTTTATCTAACCTGAACATTCTTTTTCCTACCTTTGCCCCGTTTTTTTCTTAGGCCTGAAAGCCTGGGCCTTTCTTGCCCAGCCAGGCCCGAGCTAGGTAACTGGGCTGCTGCTAAGCTCCTCACCCCCCCCCCCCCGCCCCCCCGGTGTCACATTACCCGGGGCAACGGCGTCAGCCACGAGAGTCAGGGGTGCGCGCGCAGCAGGGAGCAGGTGAGACTCTGTTCCGCGCTCGGCGCGGGGGGGGGCGGGGCTCTCGAGAGTGCGGATCTCGGCCTTGGTGAGCGGGAAGGGTTACCCCGGCAACGGGAGTGCGGGGCGGCTGGGGCTCGGAGAGCGGGGCTCTCGGGAGTGCGGGGCGGGCTCGGAGAGCGAGGCTCTCGAGAGTGCGGGGCGGCGCGGCAGGGGTTACCCCGGCAACCGGGCGTGGCCGTCTCTCAGCCTCAAGCCCTTCCTTCCTCCCTCCTCCCCCCCTTCCCCCTGCCCCGCCCTCCCTTCCCCCCCTCCCCCTCCCTTCCCCCCCCTCCCCCCCTCCCTTCCCCCTCCCCCTCCCTTCCCCCCCCTCCCCCCTCCCTTCCCCCCTCCCCCCTCCTTCCCCCTCCCTTCCCCCTCCCTTCCCCCCTCCCTTCCCCCCTCCCTTCCCCCCTCCCTTCCCCCCTCCCTTCCCCTCCCTTCCCCCTCCCTTCCCCCCTCCTTCCCCCCTCCCTTCCCCCCTCCCTCCCCTTCCCCCCTCCCTTCCCCCCCCTCCCTCCCCCCCCTCCCTTCCCCCCCTCCCTTCCCCCCCTCCCTTCCCCCCTCCCTTCCCCCCCTCCCTTCCCCCCTCCCTTCCCCCCCTCCCTTCCCCCTCCTCCCTTCCCCCCCCCTCCCTTCCCCCCCCTCCCTTCCCCTTCCCCTTCCCCCCGCCCCGCCTTCCCCCCGCCCGCCTTCCCCCCGCCCCGCCTTCCCCCCCGCCCCGCCTTCCCCCCGCCCCGCCTTCCCCCCCGCCCCCCTTCCCCCCGCCCCCCCTTCCCCCCCGCCCCCCGCTTCCCCCCCGCCCCCCCTTCCCCCCCCGCCCCCCTTCCCCCCCGCCCCCCCTTCCCCCCCCGCCCCCCCTTCCCCCCCGCCCCCCCTTCCCCCCGCCCCCCCTTCCCCCCCGCCCCCTCTTCCCCCCCGCCCCCTCTTCCCCCCGCCCCCTCTTCCCCCCCGCCCTCTCTTCCCCCCCG
This sequence comes from Somniosus microcephalus, assembly GCF_052327205.1. Classification (NCBI taxonomy): domain Eukaryota; kingdom Metazoa; phylum Chordata; class Chondrichthyes; order Squaliformes; family Somniosidae; genus Somniosus; species Somniosus microcephalus. The sequence goes on along the minus strand of NC_140993.1, from coordinate 59,895,357 downwards.
CCCTCTCTTCCCCCCCCGCCCTCTCTTCCCCCCCGCCCTCTCTTCCCCCCCGCCCTCTCTTCCCCCGCCCTCTCTTCCCCCCCGCCCTCTCTTCCCCCCCGCCCTCTTCCCCCGCCCTCTCTTCCCCCCCCGCCCTCTTCCCCCCCCCCGCCCTCTCTTCCCCCCCCCGCCCTCTCTTCCCCCCCCCGCCCCTCTCTTCCCCCCCCCCGCCCTCTCTTCCCCCCCCGCCCTCTCTTCCCCCCCCGCCCTCTCTTCCCCCCCCCGCCCTCTCTTCCCCCCCCGCCCTCTCTTCCCCCCCCCGCCCTCTCTTCCCCCCCGCCCTCTCTTCCCCCCCGCCTCTCTTCCCCCCCCGCCCTCTCTTCCCCCCCGCCCTCTCTTCCCCCCCCCCGCCCTCATCTTCCCCCCCCCCGCCCTCTCTTCCCCCCCCGCCCTCTTCCCCCCCCCGCCCTCTCTTCCCCCCCCCCGCCCTCTCTTCCCCCCCCCCGCCCTCTCTTCCCCCCCCCGCCCTCTCTTCCCCCCCCGCCCTCTCTTCCCCCCCCGCCCTCTCTTCCCCCCCCCCGCCCTCTCTTCCCCCCCCCCCGCCCTCTCTTCCCCCCCCCGCCCTCTCTTCCCCCCCCCGCCCTCTCTTCCCCCCCCCCGCCCTCTCTTCCCCCCCCCGCCCTCTCTTTCCCCCCCCCGCCCTCTCTTCCCCCCCCCGCCCTCTCTTCCCCCCCCCCGCCCTCTCTTCCCCCCCCCCGCCCTCTCTTCCCCCCCCCCGCCCTCTCTTCCCCCCCCCGCCCTCTCTTCCCCGCCTCTCCCCCGCCCTCTCCCCCCGCCCTCTTCCCCCCCGCCCTCTCTTCCCCCCCGCCCTCTCTTCCCCCCCCCGCCCTCTCTTCCCCCCCCCGCCCTCTCTTCCCCCCCCCCGCCCTCTCTTCCCCCCCCCCGCCCTCTCTTCCCCCCCCGCCCTCTCTTCCCCCCCCGCCCTCTCTTCCCCCCCGCCTCTCTTCCCCCCCCGCCCTCTCTTCCCCCGCCCTCTTCCCCCCCGCCCTCTCTTCCCCCCCCCGCCTCTCTTCCCCCCCGCCCTCTCTTTCCCCCCCGCCCTCTCTTCCCCCTAGTCGCGCTCTCTCTCTCTCTTCCAACAACAACATGCCCTCAAAAGCCTCGGCACCGCCGGGCACTTCAGCTAGTCTATATATATAAATCGGTCGTTCCGTCTGTCTGTCCTCGCGTGTGCGTCTGGGCGGCTATGCGCTCGAAAGTTATAGGGCGTACCTACACGTGCGCTACGTCCGAAGAAAGCTTACGGTTCCGGGACGGTCGTAAGCGTATTTACTTTTCGGTTGGACGAAAATTGTTCGCGCCTTATGCGAAAAACCTTCAAAATTAAACTCATTATCTGCTAGCATTGATTGACTGACGTCAAGGTTCGACCAATCCTGTGCCGTCACGATTGACCAATCCTACAGTACAGACCCCTGATGGTTGGCCAATCGGTGTGTGTGTGGGCGGGACTAATCGTTTTCATCTCAGGGATGTGCCAGCCATTGTTTCACTACCAGCTCTGATTTCAGCTTCCAGCTAAAACTACTTTGAAAGTTAGTATCTCTTTTAAAAATAACATAAGATTTACCAAAAACGTTTTATAAGTGCTTGCACTTTCATCTTTCAAGGTATTAAAAGGTAGACAGACAGGGACACAGACAGGGCCCTAAAGCCTGGGACTCTATTTAAACCGCCCACCCCAAAACAGCCCTGGCAAAGCCGGGCTCCCCCAGCTAGTATAGATATATAATCATTAAGAGCAAAAACTTTGGCTGATCTTGAGTGCTTTTTTTTTACTGAACTGTTTGGTTTAAAATGTAAGAACTTTTGCTGTAATCATGTTTGTTCTCCTTTTCCCATCAGCTGCACTTGTAGTCCAGTCAGACTCTGGGTAAAACAAGCTATTCCATAAACTTTGCCATCTGTGCTCAAATGAAAACCATGAACAACAATAATGAAACAGGTTGAATATGACAGCTTCATGCTGAGTTCATTTTGAGAGAAACCATGATTTCATTCAACATTAATTGGCTCACCTTGGGTCCTTTGGGTCCCGCCAAGCCCGACGTACCAGGCTGTCCCTACAAACACCAGATAATATCAAAGTAAACACCAGCTCATCAAAACAAATACCATGCTGTGCTTCAATAATACTTTGAAAGGTAAACCCATGTTAATGAAAAGGGCATTGAAGAAAAAGTCCAATTTTGTTCACATAATTGGGGAAAAATTGAAGATGTTATCAGAGTAGTGCTAGTCATTGATATGAATGCAACAGCCAACTTTATATTTCTCTAGCATGTAAATAATTGTTATTCATATCAATGACTCTGTATATGTGTGTGTGTGTATATATATATATCCTAAATAGATATTCTTATTTCTTTAGGTCACTCATGTCACACACACAATTTTCCCCAAACTGCCTGAGAGAGCAGGAGGATGACATGTTCGTATGCCTCTGTTTATTCTGCTCTAAAGTTGGCCACAACAGCAGCATGTATCAATCCACCATCTGATTACCCCTTGCCAAAAGGCATTCTCTTCTGCTTGACACTTCACTTCCTTCTCTCCCCTCCTCCCCGAACAAAACTCGGTTGAGTTTGGGAATTCATTGTGTACTGGGAATTGATAGCTTAAGCTCTGTATTACAGTGTTGTTGTAAACCAAGAGGCTGGATCACAAGGGTGTTATTTTCTCTCATCGTCATTTGTGACATAATCAAACTGTCGATACATTGTGACTACAAGCTGTCACTTTATGACTTGAAATTCAACTTAGTGATTCAACTGCACAAAGTGGGTTCATCAGACCCAGGTAATCTCATGCTAGAGTACAGAACAGGTTTGTATTTTTGCTATCGGGTATCAGTTTCAAATACTCCCAGGACAGGATGCTGATTAAAATTTCCTTTACTCTGTCACACTCTACAAATCCTCAGACACCAGCTCCCATTGCACCAATGGTTTCAGCACACCAACCATGCTTGTAGTTTTTTTAGTCAGATTGCCAATTTAGTGGCAAGTATTACTGAATTGTGAGCCATTTTGTATGGTTGACTCATACCCGCCAGGAAATAAGGTGGGACTACATTTCATTCCACTTGGGATACATATAGCAAACAAAGGAGGGAGACTTTCATTCTTATGTCTGGGCTTAATTTGAAGCTAGATCCCAACTCCTTATAGTCAAATTAATTGTGTCATTCATTTCTTTAGATAGTTTCACATTAAGTCGCCCCAAAAATTGTCTTATCATTCCAAAGAGATCATAAACCTTGACATCTTACAAGACCAGGGGTCAACAAATTATCATCAATGGTACTCCCCATCATTACTCATAATAGTAATGTTCTTCAGTGGTTTGAAAGGAACAGTTTAGTTGTACCTCTGAATTGAGGCATTCTGCAAATATCTGTATTTTATTAGCACACGTGACTGCAGTGTCATTGCAATTCTTGGTTTGTACAACAGAAACCATCACCACCCATCGCGCCCTCCCCCATCCCCACCCCCAGAATTTGTTTTTTGACTAGGGATGACTTACCGGTTTTCCAGTTTTACCTTCCCCTGGTAGTCCAGGGATTCCAGCCGGCCCGGAGTCACCAGGTTGTTCCCTTCTTTCCTGGAGGTGCTGACTCCTGCTATCATGTGGAACGATCACAGCCGAGCCTTATTCTAATATCAACCAGTACTCTCAAGTTTGCAGAACATTGAGGGGAGAGGGTGAACAGCTAGAGGTCGTGGTCCATATTGGTACCAACGACATAGGTAGAAAGGCCGATTTTAGGGAGCTAGAAAGAGATTAAAAAGAAAGACTTCTAAGGCAGTAATCTCTGGATTACTCCCGGTGCCACACACGAATGAGTATAGAAATAGGAGGATTGAGCAGATGAATGCACGGCTGGAGAGTTGGTGCAGAGGGAGGGCTTTAGATTCCTGGGCAATTGGGGCCAGTTCTGGTGGAGGTGGAACCTGTACAGGCCGGATGGGTTGCACCTCAACAGAGCCGGTACCAATATCCTCGCAGGGAGGTTTGATAGTGCTGTTGGAGAGGGTTTAAACTAAGTTGGCAGGGGGGTGGGCATTAGAAATGAGAAACAAAGGGCACAAAGGATTGGGAGAGACGGATAGCACTAAAGTAAGAAATAGTATGGTATTAGGTGGGGTCAGACTAAGAGAGAACACAGGATGGTCTAAAATAGGTTTACAGAGTATGTATGTGAATGCACGAAGCATAGTAAACAAGGTGGGTGAGCTGCAAATAGCCATATGAGAATATGATGATGTGGCAATAACTGAGACCTGGCTCAAAAAAGGGCAGGATTGGGTATTAAATATTCCTGGATATAAGGTGTTCTGGAAAGATAGGGAAGGAAAGATAGGAGGTGGTGTGGCAGTATTGGTTAAGGAGAATGTTACCGTGCTGGAGAGAGAGGATATCCTGGAGGGGGTCAAGGACAGAATCTATATGGCTAGAGTTAAGAAATAATAGAGGTGCCATTACAGTGATTCTATAGGCCACCAACTAGTGGGGAAAAATGTGGAGAAGCAAATTTGCAAGGAAATTACAGAGTGATGCAAGAACTATAGAGGGGACTTCAACTATCTTAATATACTGTAGACTGGGATAGTAATAGTGTTAAGGGCAGAGAGGGGGGAAGAATTTCTGAAGTGTGTTCAGGAGAACTTTCTTGATCAGTATTTTTCCAGCCCAACAAGGAAGGAGGCATTGCTGGTTCTGGTTATGGGAAATGAGGTAGGTCAAGTGGAGCAAGTGTCAGTAGGTGAACATTTAGGGAACAGTGATCATAGTATCATAAGGTTTAGATTAGCTATGGAAAAGGACAGGGAGCAATCTAAAGTAAAAATACTTAATTGGAAGAAGGCAAATTTCAGTGGGATGAGAACGGATCTGGCCCGGGTAAATTGTAATCAAAGATTGGCAGGCAAAACTGTAATGGAACAATAAGCTGCCTTTTAAAGAGGAAATAGTTCGGGTACAGTCAAGGTACATTCCCACTAGGGGGAAAGGTAGGGCAACTAAAGTCAGAGCTCCCTGGATGATGAAAGAGATAGAGAGTAAGATGAAGCAGAAAAAGAGTGCGTATGAGAGATGTCAGGTCGAGAATACATCTGAGAATCAGCCTAAATATAGAAAGTTCAGAGGAGAAGTGAAAAAGAAAATAAGAGGGGCAAAGAGAGGGTATGAGAATAGAATGGCAGCTGACATAAAAGGTAATCCAAAAGTCTTCTATAGGCATATAAATAGTAAACGGGTAAAGAGAAGGGGTGGGGCCGATTAGGGACCAAAAAGGAGACCTATGCATGGAGGCAGAGGGTATGGCTGAGGTGCTAAATGAGTACTTTGCACCTGTCTTCACCAAGGAAGAAGTTGCTGCCATAGACATAGTGAAGGGGGAGGTAGAGGACACACTCGTTGGGATAAGAATTGCTAAAGAGGAGGTACTAGAAAGGCTGGCTGTACTTAAAGTAGATAAGTCACCAGGACCAGATGGAATGCATCCTAGGACGCTGAGAGAAGTGAAGAAAGAAATCTCAGAGGTGCTGGCCATAATCTTCCAATCCTCCTTACAAACGGGGTTGGTGCTGGAGGACTGGAGAATTGCAAATGTTACATCCTTGTTCAAAAAAGGGTGTAAAGATAAACCCAGCAACTACAGGCCAGTCAGTTTAACATCGGTAGTGGGGAAGCTTTTAGAAACCATAATCCAGGACAAAATTAACAGTCACTTGGACAAATGTGGATTAATTAAAGAATTGTTAAACCAACTTGATCGAGTCTTTTAATGAAGTAACAGAGAGGGTTGATGAGGGCAATGCGGTTGACATGGTGAACATGGATTTCCAAAAGGCGTTCGACAAAGTGCCACATAATAGGCTTGCCAGCAAAGTTGAAGCCCATAAGAGGGACAGTGGCAGCATAGATACGAAATTGGCTAAGTGACAGGAATCAGAGAGTAGTGGTGAATGGTTGTCTTTTGGACTGGAGGAAGGTATACAGTGGTGTTCCCCAGGTTCGGTTCTAGGATCACTGCTTTTCCTGATACCTGTATATATTAATGACTTGGATGTGGGTGCTCAGGGCACAATTTCAAAGTTTGCAGATGACACAAAACTTGGAAGTATAGTGAACAGTGAGGAGGATAGTTGATTGACTTCAAGGGGACATGTGGCAGATGAAATTTAACGCAGAAAAGTGCAAAATGATACATTTTGGTAGAAAGAATGAAGAGAGGAAATATAAACTAAAGAGTACAATCCTAAAGGGGGTGCATGAACAGAGAGACCTAGAGGTATATGTGCACAAATCGTTGAAGATGGCAGGGCTGGTTGAGAAAGCAGTTAAAAAAGCTTATGGGATCCTGGGCTTCATGAATAGAGGTATAGGGGGAAAAATTCAGTTGTTAGCGCCTTAAGCGGGCACTAAGTGGGGCGCAAACCAACTAGCGCCCGGGCGCGGCACTGCCCACGCCTCCCGCAAAATTCAGCAGGAGGTCAGTGGTGGCGCTAACCGGTAGCACCCTGCGGCGCTGCGCCGCTGGCGATGACGTCATTGGTGTGCGCAACGCCCCGGCCACGATCTTCGGGAGTGCCCCCTGATTTACCGTCGGACGCTATGTCCGACGGGGTCAGGGGGGCGTACCTGCGGCCGAGGAGGCACAATTTAAAGGCGAGGTGTGGGGCGGCCATTTTTGTTGCTGGCTGCCTGCCAGCACCTGCCTGCGCTCCCGTCCCCGGCCTCCTGAACCCCCCAGCGGAGTGCCGGCTGCGCTCCAAGAGCCTGGCACTTCTCTTGGGTGCCGGGCTCTTTTGCCTGCACTCCCGATCCCCGGGGGCCCTGCTGGGTCCCAGGTCGCGCTGCACAAGGCCCCTCCCCTTTAAGAAGGGGAGGAAGGCCTGCAATACCGCGGCGTGACGCTGCGGCACGTAGCGCCACAATATTCACTCGCAGCGCTTCCAGTAGCGCCCCGCTTCCCTCTTGGGGCGCAACCACTGAATTTCCGGCGCGGGGGCACTAATTTTTCCGGGTTAGCGCCCCGGCGAAGTTAGTGCTTCAATTGGGGCGCTACTCAATTTTTAGCCCATAGAATACAAAAGTGTGGAAATTATGATGCACCTGTATAAAACACTGGTTCAGCCTCAACTGGGGTATTGTGTCCAATTCTGGGCACCGCACTTTAGGAAGGATGTGAAAGTCTTAGAGAGGATGCAGAAAAGATTTACGAGAATGATTCCAGGGATGAGGGACTTCAGTTACGTGGATAGACTCGAGAAGCTGGGGTTGTTCTCCTTAGAGCAGAGAAGATTGAGAGGAGATTTGATAGAGGTGTTCAAAATCATGAGGGGTCTGGACAGAGTAGATAGAGAGAAACTGTTCCCATTGGCAGAAGGGTCGAGAACCAGTGGACACAGATTTAAGGTGATTGGCAGAAGAACAAAAGGCAACATGAGAAAAAACTTTTTTACTCAGCGAGTGGTTAGGATCCGGAATGTACTGCCTGAAAGGGTGGTGGAGGCAGACTCAAATCACAGCTTTCAAAAGGGAATTGGATAAGTAACTGACGGGAAAAAATTTGCAGGGCGGGTGGGGGTGGGACTAACTGAAGTACTCTTGCGGAGAGCCGGCACGGGCTCGATGGGTTGAATGGCCTTCCCTGTTGTAACCATTCTATGATTCTATGTGTGAGCACTGTCATTCAGATTTTCTTTCTCTTACACATACAAAACCTTTCTCGCACATTCTCTCGAATGTACTCATGCATTTTGTCTCTCGTACATGTTTTCTCGCATTCATCTCGCGCACTCACATTTTCTCTCATTTACTCTCTCTCTCTCTCTCTCTCTCTCTCTCTCTCACTCTCACACTCACACTCACACTCACACTCACACTCTCTCACACTCTCACACTCTCTCACAGTGTCTCACACACTCGCTCTCCCACTCATTCCTTCTCTCACACAATTACAGACATGGTCCATCAAGAGTTACTGAATATTGATCAGAAGCAGGAAAAATAGCTGATTTTTCCCACCCAAGCCCAGAGTGATGAGGCCAATTGTAGTGCATTTGTTATTCTTTGTAATATTAGTCTTCATTCTACAGAATTGAAACTTACTTAGTTAAATCCCCCAAGCAATGGAGCCAAGTGATAAATTCCGGAACATTTTGAGTCACCGGTGTACAACATAACTCAAATTGCAATGACACAGTCATTGATATTTAATCGAAAAATTACACTGACACTGCATATAAAATATGCTGTAAAATATTAGTGTAATCTGAAGCGAGTTAATCGGCACCTTGACTGGTTTTAACAAAACCACTGTTGAGGATACTGTCTCTCAAGTTTTGTTTGGTTTGGTTTTTTTTCTTCTCGTTCCTGAAACAGTAGTTGTGTTTACTTCTGAATCAATTGACAATGGTCCCTATAATCGGGTGTGTGAAATAGCATTAAAAAAAAATGTCTACTTGAATATATCAAACACAAATTGCAAGTTTCCTTCAATCTTTTAAAGAAAGAACTGGCATTGATATGGAGCCTTTTGTTATCTCAGAATATCCCAAAGTGCTTTACTACCAATGATTACCTTTTAAGTATAGTCACTGTTACTATGTAGACATGTTTTTTGGTACTGTTGGTTGAGGGGGAATCTTTATAGGGATGGGCAATAAATACTGGCTTTGCCAGCAATGCCCACATCCTGAAAAATGATGAATATTTTTTAATCACTTCGACTTTACTGTGTAAGAAGCGGTGCAATGAATGTTCCACACAGCAAAGTCTAAGTGATTTTGAGAAGGTGGTGTTTGGCCGCCACCTTAAACCGCTGCAGTTCATGTGGTGAAGGTACTCCCACGATGCTGTTAGGTAGGGAGTTCCAGGATTTTAACCCAGCGACAATAGACGAATGGCGATTATATATGTCCAAGTCAAGATGGTACGTGACTTGGAGGCGAACTTAAGCATGGTGGTGTTCCCACGCACCTGTTGCTCTTGTCCTTCTGGGTGGTAGAGGTCGCAAAATTGAATGGTGCTGCCGAAGAAACCTTGGCAAGATGTAGTGCATCCTGTAGATAGTGCACACTGCAACCACAGTGCGCCGGTGGTGGAGGGAGTGGATATTTAAGCTCGCAGATGGGCTGCTAATCAGTTGGACTGCTTTATACTTGATGGTGTCGAGCTTCTTGTGTTATTGCAGTTGCACCCATTCAGGCAAGTGGAGAGCATTCCATCACACTCCTAGCTTGTGCCTTGCAAATGGTGGAGAAGCTTTGGGAGTTAGAAGGTGAGACACTTGCCACAGAATACTCTGATGGGCTCTAGTAGCTGTGGTATTTATTTGGTTGTTCCAGTTGAGTTCTGGTCAGTGCCTGAGATGGTCATTGCCTGCCACTTATCAGCCCAAGCTTGAATGTTGTTGAGGCCTTGCTGCATGTGGGCAGGGACTGCTTCATTACCCGGGGAATTGCGAATGGTGTTGAACACAGTGTAATCATCAACGTACAGCCCCTCTTCTGTAATCCTATCATGGAAGGAAGATCATTGATGAAGCAGCTGATTATAGTTAGGCCTAGGATGCTGAAGATAGTTGGTCAATTGGATGAATATTTAGAACTTAAAGGAAATATAAAAAGAAAAAGGAGACATCAGTAGGCAGGACTGGGTCTAACTTTTCCTTCCCAACTTTTACGCCCTCCTTCTCCCCTTCCTTTGCAGTGATATACCATAAGAGAGAGGGGGAAGAGTTTGAGTGTAGCAGTTGAGACCAGCATACAAATGTGTATCCTTCAAGCTGCCTCAAGACATGAAATACTGTCTGTTTAAATGGCTGCAGCCAGCCCCAGATCAGAAAAGACCTGTGTTATTTGCAAACTACATCACCAGCATGTTTGATTTATTACTTATGGGAGCAGGAAGCCTCTAGGAAGCAGAAACCTTGCTCCCTGTTCCACTGCTCCCCGTTAACCTGCATTATTACAAGGAGCGGTGCAGTTAGGGCCATTCATCACACTCTCAGGCAGAAGCAACAAAAAGCCAATACCTTGACTCAGCTCGTTTTTTACAATTCCTAAATATGCAACAATAAAAAACCTTGAAAAATCAAATTGGCAAAGATTAGAGCAATTTGTGTAAGTAATTAAAGTAAATCTTTCTACATCTCCGTTAGTTGGCAAGTTTGTAAACCTACATGGTTAGAAATACTTTTTTGCATTTTGCGTGGAGGGTTTTTCTGTTCTTTAACCTATGCACATTATTGTTGCAGAGACTGCACATTGACAAGTAGCATGACACACAAACGGCTGAACGATGTACTGGTCAGCCATGTGCTTCTTCTGTTTCCTCCTCGTTCCCAATCTTACAGTGGACCACTATTGAGTCGCTGACCACAGTTGCATTATAAAGCACCACTGGCAGAAGCCTAAGAACAAAATCTCAGATCAAAGACATTGCATCTCAAGGGGGGAAAGCTAAAAGTTGGAGACGTAGAGTGCATGCACACTGCAACTTTGATGTCAGTGCTGAGCTAATCGTACAATATAAATCTGGAGTCAGGGCCCGACTTGACTCCGGAGTGACATTCTCTGGAGGCGGTAGACTCTCATCACTTCAGTTGACACTGCAATATAGTGTAAATCCAGTCCAACCTGGTCTACCAAGTACTTGTGGGTTATTTTTAACCAATCTTACCTAATTTTAAATGTATAGAAAGCAGTGATTTGCCTGCTTCCTTCTCTCTCAACATTAATATTTCTTACTGTGAGGAGTCGATTCTGCTCATGCAGAATATGCGTAGAGCACTCTCTTGGTCAAGAGAGTTCAGGGTAAATTTTGCAAGCACCTGGCATTGCTCATGCAACATTCGTGAGTAAGAAAATCGAGTGCCGTCCTGGCACTCTCAGGTTGCCCAATTTTCTGACCGGTGATTTGGGAACGAATAATGAGGCCGCACCCTATAGTGCAAACTATGTAAATCCGATTTATAAGAGCGAGCCTTCACCATAAAAGGTTGTACCAGATTCCTAGGGAACTCACCAGCTGAAGCAGGCTTCTTAAAGAAAGAAGGAAAGTATTGCTTAATTATGTTTGCTTTTTCCAGTGTATTTTGTTCTACACTAGATTTTTTTTTTTGGGTTGTCCTTCATTTTTACGTTTTGGGGTTTGTTTCCCCTCCAATCTCCAATATTTTTGGTTACTATCGGCTGTGTCATCATAGCGTAGAAAGAGGTGAGGATAGGCATTACTTTATGGGCTTTTAACATGCTGCATAAATGAGATTATGAAGAGGGATTTGTGAGGGGCCAACAATTTGTAGTCATTGACTGGCCACTATCCCAGGACATGAATCTAGACATGTCAAAGGAGTCATTGCCACCTTCACTATACAAGACAGGCTGCTACAGAGCTCTGCCATCTGCTGTCCAATGATCTACAGACATCTGGAAAAGGGATGGCTCTTGCACTAGAAGTGAAGGTTACTACAGAATGAAACTTTCTTGATACAAGATTTTTCCAAATTACCCCAGAGGATGTAACTAGCAGGGTAGCTAAAGGGGAACCAGTGGATGTAGTACTGTATATTTGGATTTACAAAAGGCATTTGATAAGGTGCCACATAAAAGGTTATTACACAAGATAAGGGCTCATGGGGCTGGGGATAATATAGTAGCATGGATAGAGGATTGGTTAACGGACAGAAAACAGAGTAGGGATAAACGGGTCATCTTCAAGTTGGTAGGCTGTAACTGGTGGGGTGCTGCAAGGATCAGTGCTGGGGCCTCAGCTATTTACAATCTATATTAATTACCTATATGAAGGGACCGAGTGTAATGTATCTAAGTTTGCTGATATAAAGCTAGGTGGGACAGTAAGCTGTGAGGAGAACACAGAGTCTGGAAAGGGATATAGATAGACTAAGTGAGTGGGCAGTAAGGTGGCAGATGGAGTATAATGTAGGGAAATGTGGGTTATTCACTTGGGTAGGAAGAATAGAAAAACAGAATATTTTTTAAATGGTGAGAAACTTTTAAATGTTGGTGTTCAGAGAGATTTGGGTGTCCTCGTGCAAGAAACACAAAGTTAGCATGCAGATACAGGGAGGGAATGGTAGCATAGTGGTTATGTTACTGGACTAGTAATCCAGAGGCCTGGACTAATGATCCAGGGACATGAGTTCAAATCCTACCATGACAGTTGGGGAATTTAAATTCAGTTAATTAAATAAATCTGGAATAAAAAGCTAGTTTCAGTAATGGTGACCATGAAACTATCGGATTGTTGTAAAAACCCATCTGGCTCACTAATGTCCTTTAAGGAAGGAAACCTGCCATCCTTACCTGACTCCCACAGCAATGTGATTGACTCTTAACTACCCTCTGAAATTAGGGATGGGCAATAAATGCTTGCCAGTGATGCCCACATCCCATGAAATGGACTTTATTGCAAGGGGCTATAAGAGTTGCTACAATTGTACAGGGCCACAGTTTTGGTCTCCTTATCGTGGCACCCCACCAGGCCTGCCAACCTGAAAAAGACCCATTTATCTCTACTCTCTGTTTTCTGTCTGTTAACCAATTCATTACCCCCAACCCCATGTCTTGGAGGTGGTGCAACTAGATTAATTCCTGGGATGAGAGGGCCTATGATGAGGCCTGTACTCTGGAGTTTAGAAGAATGAGAGGTGATCTTATTGAAACATACAAGATTCTGAAGAGGAATGATGCTGAGAGATTGTTTCCCCTGGCTGACGTGTCTAGAACTAGGGGGCATAGTCTCAGGATAAGGGGTAGGCCATTTAAGACCAAGATGAGGAGAGAGGGTTGTGAATCTTTGGAATTCTCTGCCCCAGAGGGCTGTGGATGCTGAGTGTTTGAGTATATTCAAGACTGAGATAGATAGATTTTTGGACTCGTGGGGAATCAAGGGATATGGAGATCGGGCGGGAAAGTGGAGTTGAGGTCGATCAGCCATGATCTTATTGAATGGCGGAGCAGGTTCGAGGGACCGTATGGCCTACTCCCGCTCTTATTTCTTATGTTCTTAAACCTGCTGTGTGCCAGAGAAGAAACAACTGCTATTTTTTGCAAGGGGTAGCACTTTACTTCTTCCATGGGTAAAGTAAGGAAACATTGGGACTGGGTGCAGACCTTTCATTGTGTTGGCAGTTCCCGCAAGGGCAAGGAGTCACACATGGCATTCTTGATATGAATCCTATGACTTCATGAAGAGAGAGAATTTGCATACCGTGTTTAGGTGGTACCTGACCACAGGAGCATCATCATAACATGAAAGTCCAATATCCAGGAAGCAGCCTTGGCTGTGCACCTTGCCTGCATTATTTGAAGGAAAAGAAACACTGGATGGATGGCTCTCTGGAGAAGAAGGCGATCCTCTGTATCCATGACCGCTGACTAAGAAGGTCCCCAACAGCAGAGGAGCACCTCGTGCTGGATGCTCCGGATCTGTTTGCTGATCCTCTGTTGCCACCTCAACCTTCAAAAAAGTGTGCCATGCACCTTAGGCACAATAGAAATATGTGTGCAGTGCCCTCATGGAGGGAATGGAAACTGTCCAGTTAGGATTGTGCCACGGTTGAGGAGTTCCACAAGATATGTGAGCAAAATTGACAAATACAGCTACCTCTACTTTCCTGCTGATAATTTAGAGCTAGCTACAAGTGAGCTGGGTGACCTTCCTGCACATACACAGTGCTTTGACTGGATGATGGCCTTCCATCCCAAATAGCCAAACCCCTTTTTGATGCATCTCTTGCAGCAGGAGCTTGATTTCTTCAGCTTCAGAAGTAGCAGTCCTGCCTTCAAGCCTCACCTGTAGCATTGTGAACAGTTAGACAACTTTTATGTCACCACCATACCTTCCCCATTTATGACAAACTGCTGCCCTTTATGAACTATTCCTGCACAGGATTTTGCAGTTCCCCAGCAACTGTGCTGTGGGTCGAGTTCTGAGGGAGCTTTTTGTTTGCCTGTAACTTCGTCAAATAAGGGGGTGGCTGTATACTGCAAATATTAGCAACACTCTTCCCCCGGAGGCACAAACACAGGTGTGTGTACCTGCAAATTGAGTCAGCACAACCTAATTTTTGCCAGGATTGCAAAGTTTTAAAGGTTCTGCCATGCAGGAGCCAAGCAATATAAACAGGGTTACAAAAGCAAAATACTGCGGATGCTGGAAATCTGAAATAAAAACAGAAAATTCTGGAAATACTCAGCAGGTCAGGCAACATCTGCGGAGAGAGAAACACAGTTAACGTTTCAGGTCGATGACCCTTTGTCAGAGCTAATCTCTTTTGCTCCTATTTTTTAAACTTTTTTTTCTCTCACATGGCAGCTGTCAATCATTCTGCCATTGCCATTTACACTTCATCGAGTCATCTTTTGTTAACTTGTCCCATTACCATCTCCTTTTGCCTTGCACCATCATCCCTTTTGTCTCTTAATCTCTCCTGCCTTCCATCCTATCACAGACCTTCCCTTTTGTTCTTTCCTCCCCTCCCCCCTTTCCCTGCCCCTGCACTTAAAAACCTGTTCCATCTCCAGCTTTTTCCAGTTCTGACGAAGGGTCATCGACCTGAAACGTTAACTCTGTTTCTCTCTCCACAGATGCTGCCTGACCTGCTGAGTATTTCCAGCGTTTTCTGTTTTTATTTAATATAAACAGGGTTCTGCCTGACTGGAACCCAAACTGCAGCTACCAGTCCAAGTGATAAATGCACCCATGAAGAGGTGCAGAAAAAATAAAGTGGAGAAGGAACTGAAAAAAAAATTCTTAATTATTCCACACATAGGAGTGTAACCTACTTTGTTGGGTTTTGTGCAAACCATGGCAAGTGCAGGCGCAGAAGTATGGAAATGTCTTTACAGATAGGTAATACCGCACATGGTTTTCTATTCCCACATCATATGAGGTCTGAGACCTATGCCAACTTGTTTTGCCCCAGATGGAGATTCTTTGCTGCTCAGATCAGATCACTCATTAATATATTTTGGACAAAGTTTCCAGTCTCTCTACAGGACTGTAATAGTTTAGTCAGACATTTGTTCTTCCATATGTTCTCGTCTTTCTCCATCAGAGGCAAGAGAAATGAGAAACAGCTCATTGAGAAATGAGGAAAAAAGGGCACTTCAGCCTCCGAGGCATCTCAATGGACGCATTATAGAGATACATTAAAGTAGAACCATAGACATTTATTTACAGCATAGAAGGGGGCCATTCGACTCATCATGTATGTATCGGCCCCAGTGTCCTGCTGTCTTCCCATATCCCTGTATATTGCTCTGCTTCAAATGTGTATCCACAATTCCCTACTCAAAGGTATAGAGAAAGTAACCCTGCAGCAGTATTTTCAGATACACCAGGGCAGTAGGACAAGCGAGCACAAGTTTATAGATAGCAAAATACTGTAAGAAGGGTTCGACCCGAAACGTCAACTCAAATTTCTCTCCACGGATGTTGCCTGACCTGCTGAGTTTTTCCAGCATTTTCTGTTATTACAAGTTTATAGAGTTGTGAAGGACAAGTTTAGTGCAGATGCAGGAAAGTATTAACAGAGTGTGATCAGCAGCTGGAGCAGGTTGTCAAGAAGGGCAGTTGAAAGACCTTCTTCATCAGAAAACAAAACTTTAAGACTACCTTTGACATCCACTTTTTTTTTTAAAAGAGGCCTTATGGTGACACTCCTGAAGTGATTGACGGAGGAGGTTTAAGGTCACTATTTTGGTTTCCTCTGCTATGATAAAGTTACTGTAAACTCTATCTAGGTAAATAAAATGTGTGTTACAGAATAAATGGTTATTCAGCAGTTTACAGTAAATTGAGAATAGAGTGCAAATTGTTATTGGGCAAGTCTTCTCTCCCTATTGTTTTTACAGTGATTGAGCAAATTGTCACTTTACTGTGTTAAGCTTTCCATTTGTGTTCAGCTAGAGAAAACTGCTGAGTTAGCATAGCTTATTTAGCCCTGCCTTTTATTAAACCTCATCCGTTTCATTCACAAACATTTCTAGGTTAATAACATTGGCCTAGAACTTGGTGTCGGGGGCTTGCCGCGCGTGCAAGCCCCTGATGTGCACTTACCCGGCGCGCCGACATCTGAAACCTGGCCCGCAGTGGATTTCCTGTAAGTGGCCCGGTTCTGATCTCGGCGCGCTGTGCTAACCTGACCCAGCGGCGTAGTTAGTGCGATGTGCCGGCTGGGATCAGGTGAGCACTGTTCAGCCAATCAGGGGAGGGGAAACTTCATTCATAAGTTTGATAGTAAAGACTGTCAAACTCATGAAAAGTACGGCACCCCAAAACACTACTTAAACTTTAAATAAAATTTTAAAAAGCATCCCAATAATTAAATTAACTATGAATAACTTTAAAAAACTATTTTAAACAATCAAATTTTTGAAAAAAATAAATTTTTAAAAAATAGGGTCTAAAACTAAACTTACCTTACTGTAGATTCTTTAAAAATAATAAACCTGTGGAAATTTTTTTTTAAATTGTACTAAAAGACCACTTACCTGTAAAACTAAGTACTTACGTGTGGTTTTTCAATGCGTAAAAACCGGAGCCCTTTACACATGCGCAAATCTGTAAAAATACAGGAAATCCAAGTCGCACGCGCTGCCCAATACCGCGCATGCGTTCAGCCTCTTAACCCCTTGGGTCAGAGGACAGGAAATGCCCATTTTTAGCGCATGCGCTGTGCATGCTGAAAACCGGCAATTCCTCCTGGCACACGCGTGAGTACCCCGTCCGTACTCACGCGTTGTGACAGGAATTACTGGGCCACTACTTTTGCTACAAAGTACTCCACTATTCCCACCTCCTCCCATTTTGAGTCTCCCACAGAAGTTTATTTTTAACCCTCCCACTTTGTAGGAGAACATCTCGTCGTCTGTTCTAGATCACCATTCTTTCTTGCCTTTCTTATTGACAATTAATTCCTCCTAAGCTCTAAACGCCTCATCCTGCATTCACACCTATATCCTCAGTGCATTGAAACCAAGACTCATCTCATACTTTAACTCGTACCTTCCCAGAATCAAAGGCTCCCTACCTCCCTTGGTTTCCCTTTCTCAGCGATGTCCAGTTTATGATCCTAGGACCACATAGTTAAGGGGTCTAGAACAAGGGAACATAGATCAATGATTAAACGGAAGAGATGTTGGACTTTTTTTACACAGAGGGTTGTGAGGTTATGGAATGCACTACCGGAGTTAGTGATTTAAGCAGAGACCGTGTCAACATTTAAGAATAGGTAATTGAAGGAAAGAAGACTGAAGGAACATGGACACTCCACAGGCACATGGGATTAGGACAACTGCTCATATGGACAAGAAACCTCAACAAGGACTCATTGGGACGTGTTGTAATCTTTATGTAATTCCGTGTGACAGCCAAACCAAGATAAGCCCAGTTAACTCGATCTTTTTGCACATATTCTTTGAAATTTGTGAGCCTGGAGGTTTAGAAGGAACATTTTTGGTGGATAAGTTCAATGAGAACACTCAGATCTGTTTGTATTAGAAGGTTGAGATATAAGCAAATTAATGGGAACATGGATTTAAATTTTATATGTAGCCCCTGAAGCTCCATGGTCCATACCTATGTGGCCCACGAAGACAAAACTTGGACTCCTGGTCTATGGGATTTCACAACCAAAGCTTGGGATCACCTAAATAGTACTTCAGCCTTGGCTCAGTGGTAGCACTCTTACCTCTGAGGTTGTGTATTCAAGTCCAACTCCAGAACTAAGCATGTAATCTAGGCTGACACTCAAGTGCAGTACTGAGGGTGTGCTGCACTGTTGGAAATACCGTCTTTTAGAAGAGACTTTAAACTGAGGTCCTGCCTTCCCTCGGGTGGATGTAAAAGATCCCATGGCACTATTCGAAGAAGAACAGGGGAGTTCTGCTGGTATCCTGGCCAGTATTTATCCACTCAATCAACACCTAAAAACAGGTGAATTGGTCATTTATTTAATTGTTGTTTGTGGGCAAATTGGCTGCCGTGTTTCCTACATTACCACAGTGACTAAACTTCAAAAGTACTTAATTAGCTGTAAAGCACTCTGGGATAGCATGAGGTTGTGAAAGGTGCTATATAAATGTAAATTATCTTTGTTTCTTTTAAAGGATCAATTTATAGTGAAATTATTTCTCCTCCCCCATGATGTTTGGTCTTGAGACAGAAAAAAGAATAAGATGGAAGTACAAATGGAAATGCTGTTTGTAGCTAATTTAGCAGTTTAATTAGGAGACAAGATTCCCTTAATTGAGCATTTTCTTCAGTGGTTATCTGCACTTAAAGGAGGATATTCTCTCTATGTAGAGCCCACTTGCTCCAGCTTTGAAAGTGCCCTTTTTTAAGGGGTGCCACCTCCCCAACTGCTCCTCTCCCCTTTTAAAGGAGGGCTCCTCCCCCACCCTAAGTTTGAATATTTCCTCTTTAATGAGGGCCTTCTGAACTTTACAAACTTCCTTTCTAAGAAGCCCCCTTCCTCCTTCCTCACAGCCCCCACCAAGCCTTTCAAGTTTCCCTCTTTTAGACCAGTCTCACTGTGTAAAGTTAGCTCACTCCAGGTAACAACAAAGAGAATCTCATTGTCGAAAGAAATATGTGCTGTTTCTGCACCATCAGTGCTCACAAATCAGCCATTTACAGATGATGAATTCAGGATATGTAACATGCAGATGGAGAAGCTTGTTCTGTAGATTAGTAGAGGCAAGGACACAAGCCACTGCCCACTGCTGTGTATTTTCTCTCCCCTGCTTATGGAGAATCAGCACTTTCCCCTGTAATAGAGCTTGAAAATTCAGTTGTGTGCAGTTTAGGACCTCTTGTTATGTTCAGCTTCATTAGCTTCCATGTCTGAGTCCCATGTATAAATGCTATATAATGGTGAGGGGATGCTTCAGAACCGTTTGTTTGATATCTCAATGCACCAGGGTATAACGCAGGTTAATTGAAATAACAGTGCAAGTTTCTCTTGTTTATAGCTTCATTCTAAGAAATGTGTGCATGCTCCAAACTGTTAAATTAGCTGTAAAAGAACTGATTTTAGAGACCTTTTTTTCTTTGTTAAACAGCACAATCTTAAATCTTTTATTTTATGTTGCCTCTGTATTAGAGTTGGGGTATCTAACCTTTTTGTGTTCATGAGTCATTTAATTGCATCCTGGAGCCCCATAGACCACATGTAGACCAATAAAGTTGAAAACTAACCACCACGTCTAAGTTTAAAAGCTAATTTTGTGTAATTAATAAGCTAATTTTGTGTAATTAATTTCATATAAGAGCAGTCCGAACAGTCAGATGAATTTAGCATTTTTTCCACCATTGAGGCTGAGAGTGGGCCTTTCCAAAGCACCAGGCCATGAACTTCAAGCAGGTAAACTCAGTAGCATGAGAAATATGGGCACAAATAGAAACTGTTTCACCAGGGCTTTGTGGGCCAGATAGCCAGGGCTTGTGGGCTATTGGCTGTAGTTTGGACACTCCACGGATAACACTGATCAAAACAACATCAAGCCCAAGATGGCACGCTGGCCCAACATGGAATAATAAAAATGAAGTCATTGAAACATAGAAACATAGAAGATAGGAGCAGGAGTAGGCCATTCAGCCCCTCGAGCCTGCTCTGCCATTCAATGCGATCATGGCTGATCATCCAATTTCAGTACCCTGTCCCTGCTTTTTCCCCATATCCCTTGATCCCTTTAGCCTTAAGAAATATATCCAACTCCTTCTTGAATATATTTAATGAATTGGCCTCAACTGCCTTCTGTGGTAGAAAATTCCACAGGTTCACCACTCTCTGGGTGAAGAAATTCCTCCTCATCTCTGTCCTAAATGGCTTACCCCATTGACGTAATAAAACTCACTACGCACTTGGTTTGAGCATAAAGCAAGGCTTTAATCAACTTGTTTCGGAACATGGAAGTCTAGTTGTATCAACTAGCTCCTTGTCTTACAAAATGTCCCTGGAAAGCTGGGGCCAACGCCCGAGTATTTATACTCGGACGGCGCCACCAGCTGGCCGTCCAGTGTTATTTCATAGGTAGTTTCTCGATGATGAGATTTATGACACCCTTATCCTTAGACTGTGGCCCCTGGTTCTGGACTCCCCGGCCATCGGGAACATCCTTCCTGCATCCAGTCTGTCCAGTCCCGTTAGAATTTTATAAGTTTCAATGAGATCCGCTCTCATTCTTCTAAACTCCAGCAGGTATAAGCCCAATCGACCCAATCTCTCCTCATACGTCATTCCTGCCATCCCAGGTATCAGCCTGGTGAATCTTCGCTGCACTCCCTCCATGGCAAGAACATTCTTCCTCAGATAAGGCGACCAAAACTGCACACAATACTCAAGGTGTGGTCTCACTAAGGCCCTGTACAACTGCAGCAAGACATCCTTGTTCTTGTACTCGAACCCTCTCGCTAGGAAGGCCAACATACCATTTGCCGCCTTAACCGCCTGCTGCACCTGCATGCTTACCTTCAGCGACTGGTGCACAAGGACACCCAGGCCTCGTTGCACTTCCCCTTCTCCCAATCTATTGCCATTCAGATAATAATCTGCCTTCCTGTTTTTGCCACCAAAGTGGATAACCTTGCATTTATCCACATTTTACTGCATCTGCCACGCTTCTGCCCAATCACCCAACCTGTCCAAATCATACTGGAGTTTCTCGGCATCCTCCTCGCAGCACACAAGCCCACCCAGCTTTGTGTTGTCTGCAAACTTGGAGATATTACATCTAGTTCCCTTGTCTAGATCATTTATATATATATTGTGAATAGCTGGGGTCCTAGGACCGATCCCTGCGGTACCCCACTAGTCACTGCCTGCCACTCGGAAAAAGAGCCGTTTATTCCAACTGCTTCCTGTCTGCCAACCAGTTCTTTATCCAAGTCAGTACCTTGCCCCCAATCCCATGTGCTTTAACTTTACACGCTAATCTCTTTGCGGGACCTTATCAAAAGCCTTCTGAAAGTCCAAATACACCACATCCACTGGTTCTCCCTTATCTATTCTACCAGTTACATCCTCAAAAAATTCCAGTAGATTAGTCAAGCACGATCTACCTTTTGTAAATCCATGTTGACTTTGTCCAATCCTGTCACTGTTTTCCAAGTGCTCTGCTATTACATCTTTTATAATGGATTCTAGCATTTTCCCCATAACCGATGTCAGGCTTACCGATCTGTAATTCCCCGTTTTCTCTCTACCACCTTTTTTGAATAGTGGGGCAACATTAGCTACCCTCCAATCCATGGGAACTGTTCCAGAGTCTATAGAATTTTGGAAGATGACCAGCAATGCATCTACTATTTCTGGGGCCACTTCCTTAAGTACCCTAGGATGTAGATTATCAGGCCCTGGGGATTTATCGGCCTTCAATCCCGTCAATTTCCCTAACACCATTTTCCTACAAATACTGATTTCTTTCAGTTCCTCCCTCTCGTTAGACCCTATGTTCCCCGACATCTTTGGGAGGTTATTTGTGTCCTCCTTTGTGAAGACAGAACCAAAGTATGTATTGAATTGGTCTGCCATTTCTTTGTTCCCCATTATAAATTCCCCTGATTCTGACTGCAAGGGACCTACGCTTGACTTCACCAATCTTTTTCTCTTCACATATCTATAAAAGTTTTTACAGTCAGTTTTTATGTTCCTTGCAAGCTTACTCTCATACTCTATTTTCCCCCTCTTAATTAATCCCTTTGTCCTCCTTTGCTGAATCCTAAACTGCTTCCAATCCTCAGGTTTACTGCTTTTTCTCACCAATTTATATGTTGGATGTGAGTCCCCTATCGTTAGATAGAATTGAATGAAGGAGGCCCTTTGACTCCATCAACTTCATCACTCCAGAATGCAAATATTACCATCTTCCCATTGCAGGTTTTTTTTTATCATGTCAGGCAGCATCTGTGGAGAGAGACAAAGGGTCATCGACCTGAAACGTTAACTCTGTTTCTGTCTCCACAGATGCTGCCTGACCTGCTGAGTATTTCCAGCATTTTCTGCTTTTATTTCAGATTTCCAGCATCCGCAGTATTTTGCTTTTGTTTTTTTTTAATCATGTTCACTTGGACAGGCAGGGAAGACCTCGATTTTTTTTATCACTCATCTGAAAGTCCTACAAAACTTAAACAATTGCTCAGTACTGCACTGGTCACTCAGCCTAGATCACCTGTTTGGATCCTAAAATTGGTGATTTGCCCCCCATTTTTCTCCTCTCATTCTGTTTTACTCTGATTTCTCCCTTCTTCACAACCACTTATCAATGCCTTCCAGATAGTCAGGAGCCATGATTTTCCATCCATTCATTTTAGGACTAGGAATCCAGAGTTTAAAGCCAATTGTGAAATGAAAATCTGTTAATTTCTGTACTGGCACCAGAAAGAATGACCATGAAAGCTGCCAGATTGTTGTACAAACCCAACTGATTCACTATTGTTCTCAGGGAAGGGATCTGCTATCCCTACCTGGTCTGGCTTGCACGTGACTCCTGTCCCACATTACATGGTTTATCTTAATGCCCTCCGGAGAACTAGGAATTTGCAATAAATACTGCCTTCGTAGTGTTGCCCACAATCCAAGAATAAATAAAAATAAAATGAAAAATCTGAGGAATAATGAACCAAAATGCCATTTCACGATAAGAGAGAGAGAGACATGTTGACGCACAGACCCTATGCACTGTTGAGCTGCTTGTTAACTTTTAGTCTTTACTAACACAGACGTTTAGGAAATTGAAATTAAAGCAAAAGTCTTTCCTGATTTTTCTTCTTTTTTGGTTGGAGGAATGAGAAACCTTTCCCAGTGTTGGCGAAAGGTTAATTACACAGATTCTGGCATTCCTAACATTTTCAAGTAATTCTGTTGTTTGCTGAGCTCACAATGAATGTGATAACTAGAAAAGAACAGCTGCTCCAAGCTAGGCAATGATGTATGGTGCTATCCAAATGTGATCTGTGGAACATTACATTTTCTAACCTCACATTTACAACATAAACCAAAAATGGAATTGAAGAGTTGCTGTTAGCTTTACAGAATGTACTGAGCCTCTTAATCCTTGTAAGGTTTTAAAAAAAATAAACTCCAACCAAATGGTTCACCCTTTACAATTTAAAAAATGTTCTAACTGTACATAAGTTTAGCTTTTCTGTTATTAAGCCAGATTGAGGGCTATAGAGATATTTAAGAGCACTGCTTGATTTTTTTGTCAGAGGAGGTAGGGAAGGAGCTTAGTGTTCCTTCAGGTAGAGGATCAACCGGTAGTACTGGAGGGAAGGGGGTATCCATGACAGAATCATTTTGTAAAGCCTCTAGATGAAACAGTCTTGATAGGCTAAATGGACTTTTCTCATTCTGAACTTTGTTATTATACACCTGATCTTTCTTGAGTGATGCACTGCTCTGGTAGGATCTTCCATAGAGTGGTAAGATATTGGTTTGTGCCCCTGTAAACTTCCTGTTTGTGGTTTCCTCGCTTCCACATGCAGATTTTCTGATCATCCATGGAGGTGGTTAACGTAACGCAGTTCACTCGGAGGGACTGCATATCCGTATCTGCGAAGGCTTACTCCACACCATTTAGACACGGAGTGGTTTATGGCCTGAGAAGCTCTCATGGCTTGCTGACTAATTGCACCATATTGTCCAGCCCAAAGCGACACACACCAGAAGGTTCCAGAATGTAACCCCTTGGATCAGAATGCATCATCTTGGTTACAGTAACATTATAGTTGACCTCAGCAGGGCTAGGGATGGGAAAATTGGTGAAGGATCTCTTCCACAGACATGAACACAGTTTCTGATTGAAGTTAAAAATTACTCACTGCTATGAAAACCATCAGATGAAATGTTTTCTTAATCAGCTCAGTTATGCCTTTCTTCGGTGTTTTAGTGGGTATTTGTTTAATACTTGGACTTTGTTGAGTTTATTTGTAATTTTGGACATCAGCGGAAAGTGCACCAGTTCTACAGTTCTTGTTCATCCTGGAGAAAAATTGTGATGGAGAAAAAAAAACATTTCAAGAAACTTTGTGCAGCACAATTGACTGCTTATCTTGATTCCTGAAAATTCAAATAGGTAATTACTTCCTTGTATGCATTACATAGGAATATAGGAACAGGAGTAGGCTAATCAGCTCCTCGAACCTGTTCTGCTATTCAGTTGGATCATGGCTGATCTGTACCTCAACTCCATTTACCTGCCTTAAATCTATATCCTTTGATACCCTTCCTAACAAAAATCTATCAATCTCTGTCTTGAAAATTTCAATTGATCCAGCATCCACAGCCTTTTGGGGGAGAGAATTCAAGATTTACACTACCTTTTATGGGGAAAAGTGCTTCCTGAATTCACTCCTGAATGGCCTAGCTCTATTTTTAAAATTGTTAAGAGCATTTGATTGAACGTTATATGGTTCTAGGATTACTATTTCTGATCCTTTTGTTGTGTTCTGTAAATTGTGAGTAAGTATTATACTGAACCACATGTATTCTTTATAGAGACATGTGAGTTGTGGAGGTGGGATCTTTTACTTTTTACACTTTGAAATTGGTCCTCTCTAGTTGTGTATCAAAGCAAGGCAGTAGATTACCTATAGCAGATAGAAAGAATGCAGTGATCCCAGAACACTTTTAAAGCAGCATTACCCATATGCACTTAAGCCTGTAAAAGCTCTGTTCGATATTCCACAACACCGAATTGATTGATGGCGTAGCACCAGACTACGTGCATTCCAGTAAACAGATTACGGCAAGTACAAGCAATTGTTAGTTGGTGGATAATGCATCTATGTAGATGTTCAATAAAAATTACAACTTTCAGATCCTAAGGGACAACGTTCACTTAAGGGGAACTGAGAAACTGTTGAAAGCGCAAGCAGGTACTTAAAAAAAAACAAAAAAAAAAAACAAATTGAACCAGTCGGCTGTTTGCAGATTGCTGTTTGTCCTTTATTCTATTTTCATTGATCAGCAATTGGAACGCCTGTCTCACAAAAGTTCAATGTTATTTTCTGCTTGCATTGTAGATGCCAGTTTGCTCTTACTACCTCCGAGGGATCTGCAGCAACAACAACTGTCCTTACAGCCACGTGTATGTGTCTAGGAAGGCTGAAGTTTGCCGAGATTTCCTGATGGGATACTGCCCACTAGGAGCAAAGGTACATTAAAGTGAATAGGAGGAAAAGTTTATTGACATACTGTTTGTTACTAGTAGGTTTGGTTTGTTTCTTTTACAGGGGATCCCTTTTCAAAATTTGCTGTTACTGTTCTGTGGTTTTTTTGCGTGTGTGGTCGGGAGGGTATACATTTTTTGCTCATCGGACGAAGGGATGTTAATGCTGGTAAATGGAACACTGCCCCATTTTAGGCACCTAGTCAACATCAAACACTCACACGTAGCATTATTAGATGCTCAGTAAAGCTCCCCAGCTTTGTGCACCAGGCACAATTTTAGAAGAACTGTAACCCTGTACAGAATTACATTTTTTTCATTCCCTGCAACAGTCATCCTGTGGTCTCTGAGTAAGGTTGTTACATTAGTGGCACGGGTATGGTGTGAGCATATACCTAGTGGGAATTGGGTTGAAGCTCATTTTGCATAGAATCTTTCCAGCTAGCAGACTGAAAGAGACCCCCTATCAGTCTATGCTGGACTCAAATCTAGGTACTAAAGATGACAGGACAGTATGCTAACCCACTGCACTGTTCATCTACCCCTGTTGCTCAAGCAGTCATTATAACCTTCACTCTTTTTGAAATGACAAGTATAGACAGGTGATTTAATACGCTATGGAACACACTGGCTCCAGTTGTGTTCCATCCTCTGTGGAATACAAGTTGTGCTGGTGAATAACCTTGTTTATATTGTTGGACTAACATTGTAGAGCTGTTGCTAAATAAGTTTATCCACGTGATGGTGGAGGTCCACAAGAGTGCAAATTGTGGATGGTCTTGTTAATGACCAGATGATATTTTCTTTTCCCATGCTTCTGTTCTTTAACTGTGGTTCTGGTAGTATAGTTAGTCGGTAACGGACTGAATTATTTATCCCACTCAGTTACCACTCTTCTCCCTCTTTGCTCGTGGCTCAGGTAGTAATCCAGAGATTATTACCTTTGTGGTTTTGGCGAATTGAATAACTAGGGCTGTAGATAGAGCTTCAAACTAAATAGTAGGGGGGAGGGTTCAGGTGAGGGGAAATTTTAAAAAGTCAAAGATAAAGGAGAAGGCAATAGTGCAGGGTAGCGATAGGGGTAATGATAACCAGAGTGTGACAGGAAGGGACAGAGCGTATAAATATAAGAGTGCACCAGAAAGTAGAGTCAGTAGGGAAAAATGGTATAAAGACAAAATTAAAAACACTCCATCTGAATGCACGCAGCATTCGAAACAAGATAGATGAGTTGACGGCACAAATAGAAATAAATGGATATGATCTGAAAGCCATTACAGAGACGTGGTTGCAAGGTGACCAAGGCTGGGAACTGAATATTCAGGGGTATTTGACATTTCGGAAGGATAGGCAGAAAGGAAAAGGAAGTGAGGCAGCTCTGTTAATAAACGATGAGATCAGTGCAGTAGTGAGAAATGATATTGGCTCAGAAGATCAAGATGTAGAATCAGTTTGGGTGGAGATAAAAAAAATAATAAGGGAAAGAAGTCACTGGTGGGAGTAGTCTATAGGCCCCCTAACAGTAGCTACACTGTAGGACAGAGTATAAATCAAGAAATAATGGAGGCTTGTAAGAAAGGTACTGCAATAATCATGGGCGATTTTAATCTTCATATAGATTGGACAAATCAAATTGGCCAAGGTAGCTTTGAGGATGAGTTCATAGAGTATATTCGGGATGTTTTCTTAGAACAATACGTTGTAGAACCAACCAGGGAGCAGGCTATTTTAGATCTGGTATTGTGTAATGAGATTGGATTAATTAATGATCTCGTAGTAAAGGGTCCTCTAGGGAAGAGTGATCATAGCATGTTAGAATTTCAAATTCAGTTTGAGGGTGAGAAACTTGGGTCTCAAACCAATGTCTTGAACTTAAATAAAGGCAATTACAAAGGTATGAAGGCAGAGTTGGCTAAAGTTGACTGGGAAAATAGATTAAAGGGTAAAATGGTGGATAAGCAGTGGCAGACATTTAAGGAGTTATTTCATAACTCTCAGCAAAGATATATTCCAGTGAGAAAGAAAGACTCTTAAGAGAAGGATGAACCATCCGTGGCTAACTAAGAAAGTTAAAGATGGTATCAAATGAAAACAAAGGCACACAATGTTGCGAAGATTAGTGGTAGGCCAGAGGATTGGGAAATTTTTAGAAACCAGCAAAGGATGACTAAAAAAATAATAAAGAGGGAGAAGATAGATTATGAGAGTAAACTAGCAAGAAATATAAAAACAGACAGTAAGAGCTTCTACAGGTATATAAAAAGGAAGAGAGTAGCTAAAGTAAACGTCCCTTATAGACAATGAGACTGGGGAATTAATAATGGGAAACAGGGAAATGGCAGAGACTTTGAACAAATATTTTGTATCGGTCTTCACGGTAGAAGACACTAAAAGCATCCCAATAATAATAGATAATCAAGGGGCTATAGGGAGGGAGGAACTTAAAACAATGACTATCACTGGAGAAAAAGTACTAGGCAAACTAATGGATCTAAAGGTGGACAAGTCCCCTGGACCTGATGGCCTGCATCCTAGGGTCTTAAAAGAAGTGGCTGCAGAGATAGTGGATGAATTGGTTGTAATCTACCAAAATTCCCTGGATTCTGGAGAGGTCCCAGCAGATTGGA
This sequence comes from Somniosus microcephalus, assembly GCF_052327205.1. Taxonomy (NCBI): domain Eukaryota; kingdom Metazoa; phylum Chordata; class Chondrichthyes; order Squaliformes; family Somniosidae; genus Somniosus; species Somniosus microcephalus. The sequence goes on along the minus strand of NC_140993.1, from coordinate 59,867,477 downwards.
AAACCGCAAATGTAATGCCCCTATTCAAGAAAGGAGGGAGACAGAAAGCAGGAAACTATAGACCAGTTAACCTAACATCAGTCATTGGGAAAATGCTGGAGTCCATTATTAAGGAAGTAGTAGCAGGACATTTAGAAAATCATAAAACCATGCTGATTCTGCTTGATTTGTATTATGGAAGGGAAATCATGTTTGACAAATTTGTTAGTGTTCTCTGAGGATGTAACGAGCAGGGTGGATAAAGGGGAACCAGTAGATAGATGTAATGCCATATAAAAGGTTACTGCACAAGATAAGGGTTAGGGGTAATATATTAGCATGGCTAGAGGATTGGCTAACTAACAGAAAACAGAGAGTTGGGATAAATGGTCATTTTCAGGTTGGCAAACTGTAATTAGTGGTATCAGTGCTGGGGCCTCAACTATTTCCAATCTATATTAATGACTTGGATGAAGGGACCTAGTGTAATGTAGCCAAATTTGCTGATGATACAAAGATAGGTGGGAAAGTAAGTTGTGAGGAGGACACAGAATCTGCACAGGGATATACATAGGTTAAGTGAGTGGGCAAAAATTTGGCAGATGGAGTATAATGTGTGAAAATGTGAGGTTATCCACTTTGGTAGGAAGAATAAAAAAGCAAATTATTATTTAAATGGAGAGAGACTACAAAATACTGCAGTACAGAGGGATCTGGGGGTATATAAAACACAAAAAGTTAGCATGCAGGTACAGCAAGTAATTAGGAAGGCAAATGGAATGTTGGCCTTTATTGCAAGGGAGATGGAGTATAAAAGTAGGGAAGTCTTGCTACACCTGTATAGGGCGTTGGTGAGACCACACCTGGAGTACTGCGTACAGTTTTGGTCTCCTTATTTAAGGAGGGATGTACTTGCATTGGAGGCAGTTCAGAGAAGGTTCACGAGGTTGATTCCTGAGTTGAAGGGGTTGTCTTATGAAGAAAGGTTGAGCAGGTTGGGTCTATACTCATTGGAGTTTAGAAGAATGAGAGGTGATCTTACTGGAACATATAAGATTTTGAGGGGGCTTGACGGGGTGGATGCAGAGAGAATGTTTTCCCTCGTGGGGGAATCTAGAACTAGGGGGCGTAGTTTCAGAATAAGGGATCGCCCATTTAAAACAGATGAGGAGGAATTTATTCTCTGAGGGTCATGAATCTTTGGAATTCTCTACCCCAGAGAGCTATCGAGGCTGGGTCATTGAATATATTTATGGTGGAGAGAGACAGATTTTTGAACTATAGGGGAGTCGAGGGTTATGGGGAGCGGGCAGGAAAGTGGAGTTGTGGCCAAGATCAGATCAGCCATGATCTTATTGAATGGCAGAGCAGGCTCGAGGGGCCAAATGGCCTACCCCTGCTCCTATTTCTTATGTTCTTATGTCTTGCTTGCAGGCTCCTGAATCTCTCCATGATATACTCAGTCTGTCAATTTATCAAAAAATTATCTGCAGCTGATGTTTTGTTCTTGGGGAGGTTTTTTTGTTATCTCTGTTCTGCATTTCATATATCACAGACTTGATGGGCCGAATGGCCTCCTTCTGTGCCGTTATGACTCTATCTTTCGTATAATGGCCCAGAATTTGCTGGTAAAACAACTGAGTTTATTGCGCACGCTGTTATTAGTGTGCGATTCGTCAAGAAATTTATGGCAATGAAGAGATACTTGTGAGGTGCGAATCCCCACAAATTGCTGGATGATTTGCCATTAGCCTTGCAAAAATGGCAGCTCACAGTCAACCTCCATGTAAGCTACTAGAAATTGCTGCATTTTTTTTGTGCATTAATTATGAAGTAAATCCGCGGCAGAAAGTTGGTGCTAGTACTTAACAGCATAAGGACTCTTTTAATGATGAGATTTATATTCCTGCAATGCCACTTAACCTCTCTGGCCCAGAAAGGGAGCAACTGAAACTGTGGAGTCTCAGTCCTACCGATAGTAAATTACTTGGAGATTTTTAATTTTTACATTTTTTCCTAATTTTTCCTTTGTCTCTCTTTTCTCTCTCTCAATTAAATCGTTCCCTCTTTATTTCTCTTTCTGTACCTGATTTGATTCTAATTCACCCTTTTTCCTTGTCCTTCATTCCTCTGTCTGTCACTCTCTCTCAATCTTTATATCTCATTGGTTAAGGAGATAGAGTATAGGTCCCGTCGTTCACTAAGTTCCCAGATGCCCCGTTACCCTTGCTGCACCGTTATCAGCTCGCATATCAAGCAATTTGCAGCGCAAACATTTTTGGAGCTGGAGGGTGAGAGAAAAAGTCTAACTAATGGGGAACACCGCTAGATGCCCCACTCCAGCAAATTCTGGGCCAATGTGTTTGAGGACCACGGCAGAGGCTGCGTTGATGCCTTGCAATTCTCTTGTCCCTTTAAAAGATTTCTTTGAAAGTCTTAAGTGCCTATTAATTTTGTGTGTTCTCCTTTGAGCCGTGGCTTGGTGGTAGCACTCTCGCCTTAGAAAGTCAGAAGGTTGTGGGTTCAAGTCCCAATCCAGACTCTTGAGCACATAATGTAGCCTGGCACTCCAGTGCAGTATTGATGGAGTATGTTGGAAGTGCCGTCTTTTGGATGGGGTGTTAAACCGAGGCCACGTATAGTGGACATAAAAGACGCACGGTACTATTTCAAAGAAGAGCAGTGGTGTTATCCCCAGAGTCCTGGCCAATATTTATCCCTCAACTAACATCACTAAAAAAACAACAGAAAATGCTGGAAACACTCAGCAGGTCAGGCAGCACCCGTGCAGAGAGAAACAGGTCTGTGACCCTTCGTCAGAACACTAAAAAACAAATGATCTGGTCATTATTATATTGCTTGTGGGACTTTGATGTGTACAAATTGGCTGCCGCATTTCCCTGCATTACAACAGTGATTACACTGGTCCACAAACATATTGACCCAGAACTTGCTGGAGCGAGGTATTTATTATTCGCTCACAGAATCACAGAAACCCCACAGTGCAGATAGAGGCCATTTCGGCCCATCGAGCCTGCGCCGACACATATCCCACCCGATCCCCGTAACCCCATGTATTTAATCCCCCTAACACTAAGGGTCAATTTATCACAGCCAATCAACCTAACCCGCACATCTTTGGACTCATGGGATGTGGGCGTCGTTGGCAAGGCCAGCATTTATTGCCCATCCCTAATTGCCCTCAAGAAGGTGGCGGTGAGCCGCCGCCTTGAACTGCTGCAGTCAGTGTGGTGAAGGTACTCCCACAGTGCTGTTAGGAGCAAGTTCCAGGATTTTGACCCAGCAACGATGAAGGAACAGCAATATATTTCCAAGTCAGGATGATGTGTGACTTGGAGGGGAACTTGGAGGTGGTGGTGTTCGGATGCGCCTGCTGCCCTTGTCCTTCTAGGTGGTAGAGGTCGCGGATTTGGGAGGTGCTGCAGAAGACGACTTGGTGAGTTGCTGCAGTACATCTTGTAGATGGTACACACTGCAGCCACGGTAAGCTGGTGGTTGAGGGAGTGAATGTTTAAGGTGGTGGATGGGTTGTCAATCAAGCGGGTTGCTTTGCCTTGGCTGGTGTCTTCTTGAGTGTTGTTGGAGCTGCACTCATTCAGTCAAGTGGAGAGTATTCCATCACACTCTGGCTTGTGACTTGTAGATGGTGGAAAGGCTTTGGGGAGTCAGGAGGTGAGACACTTACTGTAGAACACCCAGACTCTGACCTGGTCTTGTCACAGTATTTATGGTTGGTCCAGTTAAGTTTCTGGTCAATGGTGACCCCCCAGGATATTGATGGTGTGGGAATTTGGCGATGAAAGCCGTTGAATGTCAAGGGGCGGTGGTTAGACGCTTGCTTGTTGGAGATAGTCATTACCTGGCACTTCTGTGGCGCGAATGTTACCTGCCACTTATCAGGCCAAGCCTGAATGTCGTTGAGCTTTTGCTGCATGTGGGCATGGACTGCTTCATTATCTGAGGAGTTGCAAATGGCACTGAACACTGCAGTCATCAGCGAACATCCCCAGTTCTGACCTTATGATGGAGGGAAGGTCATTGATGAAGCAGCTGAAGATGGTTGTGCCTACGAAACTGCCCTGAGGAACTCCTGCAGCAATGTCCTGGAGCTGTAATGATTGACCTCCAACCACCACAATCATCTTCCTTTGTGCTAGATATGACTCCAGCTAGTGGAGAGTTTTCACCCCCGATTCCCATTGAATTCAATTTTACTTGGGCGCCTTGATGCTACACTCTGTCAACTGTTGCCTTGATGTCAAGGGCAGTCACTCTCGCCTCACCTCTGGAATTCAGCTCTTTTGTCCATGTTTGGACCAAGGCTGTAATAAGGTCTGGAGCCGAGTGGTCCTGGCGGAACCCAAACTCTGCATCAGTGAGCAGGTTATTGGTGAGTAAGTGCTGCTTGATAGCACTGTCGATGACACCTTCCATCACTTTGCTGTTGATTTAGAGTAGACTGATGGGGCTGTAGTTGACCGGATTGGATTTGTCCTGCTTTTTGTGGACAGGTCATACCTGGGCAGTTTTTCACATTGTCAGATGGATGCCAGTATTATAGCTGTACTGGAACAGCTTGGTTAGAGGCGCAGCTAGTTCTGGAGCACAAGTCTTCAGCACGACAGCCGGGATGTTGTCGGGGCCCACAGCCTTTGCTGTATCCAGTGCGGGTGTGCCCCATTAGACTTTTTCTCTCCCTTCAGCTCCAAAACGGTTCCATGGGGCAGAAAAGGCTAAGAAGAGATTTGATAGAGGGGTTTAAAATCATGAAGGATTTAGATAGAATAAACAGAAAAACTGTTGCCAATAGCTGAAGGGTCGATTACCAGAGGGCACAGATTTACGGTGATTGGCAAAAAGAACCAGGGGCGACATGAGGAAAAACTTATTTATGCAATGAGTGGTTAGGATTTGGAATGCACTGCCTGAAAGGATAGTGAATACAGATTCAGTAGTAGCCTTCAAAAGGGAATTGGATAAATACTTGAAGGAGAAAAAATTGCAGGAATATGGAGAACGAGCGGGGGAGTAGGACTAACTGGATTGCTCTTCGAAAGAGTCGGTGCAGACTCGATGGGCCGAATGACCTCCTTCTGTGCTGTACTATTCTATGTTTCCACTGCAAATTGCTTGATGTGCAAGCTGATAACGGTGCGGCAAGGGCAACGGGGCATCTGGGAACCTGGTGAATGATGGGACCAACACTCTATCTCCTTAACTAATGAGACTTAAGGATTGAGTGAGAGAGTGACAGAGGAATGATGGAGAAGGAAAGGTACTTCATTGGCTGTAAAGCGCTTTGGGACGTCCTGAGGTCGTGAAAAGTTCTTTCCTTTGAATCCCTCTGCACAGAGAAAGCGGGGCAAAATTGCTCATTTTTAACTTTTTTTAAAGCTGAATCTGTGACGCTGTATTTGAGGTATTGCCGTCATGTACTGTGGAGTCCAAATGCTGACTCTGTCATTTTTATAGTTGCCCAGTAAAAATAGGGAGTCGGAAAGAAAAAAATCTTGTAGGCCCCCAGAGGATTGAAGCTAGTCTATAAATATAATATCCAGAAACGCTGATTATGTATATATTTTCCCAAGAAGCCTAAATGCCTCTTTGGGCATTCAACAGGTTAAATAATATTCTCTAAATAACACCAAAAGTGCTGACTGTCATCACTGACATGGTGTTAAACTCCTGCAAGAGGCACCAGAGAATTAATGGAATTTTCTGAGTCAAGTGAAAAGTACTAATTGTGTGATTCCATTTTTGTTTAATTACCCCCTCCCCCTCGCCCATCAAGGGTGCAGCGTACAAAATAAAAATAATAAATTCTTGTAATTTTTTTTTCCTCTTTGACCCACCACTGACATTCCCAAGATGATCTGGTGGCTGCTACTGACTCCAGTCTTTGGCTGACTGTGAGGTGATGTGTGACACTGGGTCCAAGGTTAGTTGCTCCCACCCCCTAGATTTTCCTCATCTCCCTGTGGATGATTCAACTCCTCTTCCAGTTGTGACCCAAACTCTCCCCCATGAGGCAAATCTTGGCAGTGCTGGAAGCCAGTGGTGTTCGTTGTCCAACAGAGCTGCAGTGCTGGAACTGACGGACCTTTCTTTAGCTAGGATTGATCCTGAGGTATAAGAAAAGTATCTCAAAGTCTTAGATGATAAGTAAGTTCTTCAGGGACTTCTTCAGGCACAGGAGATTATACTGCAATATTCCTGTGTCCTTGAACCAGTTTGATGTGTGTAATGTTGATTTTGACTCTTCCCTAAGAATCCATGGCTCAGAGCATCCACGTATTTGCAGAAATTAATTAGATTCAGTAGATGCATCAGAAACCACACTTTCCTGATTTCGGCTCCCCTCTCGTTTGTATTTGACCAATAAAATTGTGTTGAAATACCTATCGCTTCCTCTAGACCTGATGGGTTGTAGGTAGATTGCACCCGACAGTGTGCAACCTCTGTCTTATTTGACCCAGAGCTGAGCTTCAAACCCCATATCCTATCTATCATCAAGACCCGGCTACTTCTGCCTCTGCAACATGGCCTGTGTCTGTTCCTAATTCACTCTCGCCATCAAAACCTATAATTCAGCTCCAGCTGAGTTTTTGACCTTTTTTGTTTTTGTAATTTTTGCAATTATTTTTAAATTATGTCTTGGGGCATGCCTTCAACCTGGTGATTCCCCTGCAACTTCTCCAAGTAATGCAGTACACGATTCGGTGCCAATATAGCAAGGGGTGAATACTGAAGGGGTCCCTCTTTTTATGACCCAGCATGTTGTTTGATTAGAAGACCTTGCTGTGTGTATAATTAACCAGTTTGACAGGTGGGAGAGGTTAAGAGTCGCCCTAGGAATTGTCACTAATTTACAAAGTCCTTCTTTCTGGAACGAACTGCTTGATCCTGCTGATGTTGAGTGATTCCTGCCCCATCACAAAGTTGCACTTGTTTATTGAAAATACTATCGGGTATTTTTGCCAGAATATTATCAGTCAGAGCTTGGCTTTTGAATAGCTCCGATCCAATAATTCTTTTGAAAATAAAATTGGGTTCTTGGTGCAAATAATAAGGTTTTACCCGACCCAAGTCAACATTTTTTTATTGAACATAGCTTCAGAAATCTTTCTTTACTTCAAAAAACCCTTTGAAAGAAGCAACTTGCATTTGAATAGCAACTTTCATGTCATTAGGCAGTCCCAAAGTGCTTCACAGACACATTATTTTTGAAGTGTCACATGTATTATGTCGGCAAACATGAAAGCCAGTTGTCACGGAGCAAGGTCTCGCAAACAGCAATTGTAATAAGTATGGTAGTATAATAGTTATAGTATTAGACTACCAATCCCACTCTTCATATCCTTAAGAGAAGATTTGATAGAGTTGTTCAAAATCATGAATGGTTTTGATAGAGTAAATAAGGAGAAACTGTTTCCAGTGGCGGCAGGATCGGTAACCAAAAGACCCAGATTTAAGGTCATTGGCAAAAGAACCAGCGGCGACATGAGGAAACACTTTTTTACACACCGAGTTGTTGTAATCTGGAATGCTCTGCCTGAAAGGGTGTTAGAATCAGATTCAATAGTAATATTCAAAAGTGAATTGGATAAATACTTGAAAAAAATTCACAGGGCTATGTAAAAGAGCAAGAGAGTAGGATTAATTGAATAGCTCTGCCAAAGAGCCAGCACATGCATGTTGGACTGAATGGCCTACTTCTGTCCTGTATCATTCTATGATGATCTGCTTTGGTTCATTAGCCATTTTTTCATTATGCCTGTATGAAGCGCTTTGGGGCATCATTCTGCGTTAATGGCACAATATAAATGCAAGTTGATGGTGTGAGTTCAAATTCCACCATGGCAAATTGTGATATTGAATTCAACAAATCTAGTAAACTGAGCTAGCCCCAGATAAAATAACCATCAATGTGGCAGGAGTGTCGTTAAAACCCAACTGGTTCACTTAATGACCTCAGGGAAGGGAACCTGCCACCTCTACCCAGTCTGGCCTACGTGTGAATCCAGTCCATGCTATGCGGTTGACTCTTAATGCACTCAGGGCAACTAGCGAAGGGTAATAAATGTTGCTTAGCCAGCATTTCTCACATCCCAAGAATTTTTTTTTAAATGACCAGTCATTTTGTCTTTTGTGGTGTATGTTGAGGGATAAATGTTGCCAGGAAACTCTCCTGCTCTTCAATAACACCAAGGAGTCCTTTACATCCAGCTGAGCAAGCAAACGAGGCCTCAGTTTAATGTGTCATCCAAAAGACAGCACTTTCGACAAGGCACCTCTCTTTCAGTACTGCACTGAAGTGTCAACTTAGATTGTCTGCTCAGGTTCTGAGTGAAGCTTGAACCCACAACATTTTGACTCTGGCACAAGTACTAACAACTGAGCCAAACTGACATTTGGTGCAAATATTAGATAGATGTTCAAATTAGACCCAGTTAAGCTACATCAAGCGCTGTAGATAAAACTTGACCAATTTTTAATATTTCTTAAACTTTTGGGCAGTTTTTTTTTATTAGACACTTCTGAATGGGGCCTCTCTTTTGATTCACCTATATCTAATTTACAAGTGATGGCAAACTTTCTGGTCTTAATTTATCAGTAGATTTTTTTTTTCTCCTGAACTTTATAAACTTCAAATACCCCTTCTTCACTGTGTTGAAATCGATACTGATCACAGAATCACAGAAACCCCACAGTGCAGATAGAGGCCATTTCGGCCCATCGAGCCTGCACCGACACATATCCCACCCTATCCCCGTAACCCCACATATTTAATCCCCCTAACACTAAGGGTCAATTTATCATAGCCAATCATCCTAACCCGCACATCTTTGGACTGTGGGAGGAAACCGGAGCACCCGGAGGAAACCCACGCAAACACCTTTTCCCAGGTGATTTTGGGATCACACCAAACACTAAACCCCTTACTTCCCTCAGCTCCTATCTTTCACCTGCAATCTTCAGACTTTTAAAATCCCAAGCATGGTGTCACCTAATCACTGTTTCTTGGTTTCTTTCTTGCTCTACTCAACCTCTGTCTGTCCTGTACCAGATTTCTCAATTTTATAAAAAGTTTCCTAATTAGATTAAGTAGGGATAAGATTGCTAATTGATGTAATTGGGCAAGAGTTCCTAATTGCTGAGATTAGAGGAATCAAATCGTACAAGATCAGTGGAATTTTCACCAAGGATCTCTGGAGTGGCTCTGATTGAGGGTCTGAGCCGAAACATTAACATGCCTTTCTCTTTCAGACGTTAACTGATCTGTGTGATTTGCTACATTTTCTGTTTTTATTTTAGGCTACCAGCCTTGTATTTTGAAAGTTTTTTTTTTAAATCTCACCTGTATATTTCAGAATGTATTTTTAAATAATATTTGCAGCTACAAGTAGGTGTTATTTTTAATTCAAAAGATCAATTCAGATGTATCCCCTTTCTGTGTGAGGTGTCTTTGTGATTTATCGGTAGTTTGAATTACAGTTTCGGTCAGCCAATGGGAGAATAACCATCCATGCTGTACACTATGTATGAGCACAAATGCTGGTCATGGGGCAATCCTCCTCATTAACGTTTTGAAATTTTTCTGTAACCTTCCCTGCACCATTTACTTGTGCCACCCCGGAGTTTATTTTAATCTGGTTTAGCATGACAATAATTTAAATGGTAAAACATGTTATAATTCTAACTAAACTTTATCATAACACTTGTCACTTGGAACACTTGTGACACCGTTGGGAGAACTAACATGCAGGAGCTACTGAGCCATGACAGTATGTGTGACCTAAATTAACCACCAATATATATTCACTGTTTAGTAAAGGGAATTTTCATCTAACTGTGAATGTTGTTGGTCAGACCCTATCTGCTGTACTGCATTCAGATATATTGACCTTGGAGGGAATTCGCTAGAATGAAAGCAGGGCTTAAAGGGTTAAATTATGAGGACAGGTTCCGTAAACTTGATTTGTATTCCTTGAGTTTAGATGACTGAGTCAAGGTGTTTAAAATGATAAAGGGATTTGTTAGGGTAGATACAGAGAAACTATATCCTCTGGTGAATCAAGAACAAGTGGGCATATTATTAAAATTACAGCTGGGCCATTTAGAAGTGAAATCAGGATGAACTTTTTCTCCACACACAAGGTAATGGAAATTTGGAACTCTCTCCTTCAAAAAGCTGTGGATCCTGGGTCAATTGAAATTTTCAAGATAGGGTTAGGGTTGGTAAGGATATCGAGATATGGAGTAAAGCCAAGTAAATGGAGTTGAGGTACAGATCAACCATGCTCTGATTAGCGGAACAGGCTCCAGAGGCTGAATGACCTACTGTTCCTATCTTTCTATATTCCTAAATCATCCTGACAATACTGCTTCGGACAGGGCAATGCAGCAGTATAGTCAAGAGGTTTGTCTGCAGCATTTAACATAAGAAATAGGAGTTGAAGTAGACTATTTGGCCCTTCAAGCCTGCTCCGTCATTCAACAAGATCATAGCTGATGATCTACCTCAACTCCACCTTCCCGCACTATCCCCATATCCCTTAATTCCCTTTGTTCCCAAAAACTTATCGACCTCTGTCTCGAATATACTCAACATCTGAGTATTCACAGCTCTCTGGGGTAGAGAATTCCAAAGATTCACAACTCTTTGAGTGAAGAAATTTCTCATCTCAGTCCTAAATGGCCGACCCCTTATTCTGTGACTGTGACCCTGTGTTCTAGATTCCCCAGCCAGGGGAAATGTTTTCCCAGCCTTAACCCTGTCAAGCCCCTTAAGAATTTTATGTTTCAATTAGATCACTTCTCATTCTTCTAAACTCTAATGAATATAGGCCTAGTCTACTCAATATCTCCTCATAGGGCAATCCCCTCCTCCCAGGAACCAGTCTAGTGAACCTTTGCTGCACTCCTCTAAGGCAAGGATGTCTTTCCTTAGGTAAGGAGACTAAAACTGTACACAGTACTCCAGGTGTGGCCTCACCAATGCCCTGTATAATTGAAGTAAGACTTCTTTACTCTTGTACTCTAATCCCTTTGTAACAAAAGCTAACATACCATTCAAATTGCTTGCTGTACCTGCATGTTGACTTTCTCTAATTCATGTACAAGGACACCCAGGTCCCTGTGAGTGCAAACATTTCCTAGTCTCTCACCATTTAAAAAAAAAAAAAAAAAATATTATTTTTTGTTTTTCCTACCAAAGTGGATAATTTCACACTTCCCCACATTATATTCCATTTGCCATGTTCTTGCCCACTCAGTCAACCTGTTTATATCTCTCTGCAGCCTCATTGCATCCTTCTCACAGCTTACTTTCCCACCTAACTTTGTATCCTGAGCAAACTTGGATACGTTACACTCAGTCCCTTCATCCATGTCATTAATATAGATTGTAAATAGCAGAGACCCAAGCACTGATCCTTGCAGTACCCTGCTGGTAACAGCCTGCAAACCTGAAAAAGTCCGGTTTATTCCATCTGTGTTCCCTGTCCATTAACCAATCCTCAATCCATGCTAATATATTATCCCCAATCCCATGAGTCCTAATTTTGTGTAATAACCTCTTGTGTGGCACCTTATCAAATGCCTTCTGAAAATCCAAATACACTACATCCACATCCCTTATCCATCCTACTAGTTACATCTTCGAAAAACTCCAACAGATTTGTCGAACACGATTTCTCTTTCATAAAACCATGTTGACTCTGCCTAATCATATTACGATTTTCTAAGTGCCCTGTTACCACGTCCCAAATAATAGATTCTAGCATTTTGCCTATTACTGATGTCAGGCTAACTGGCCTCAAGTTCCTTGTTTTTTCTCTTCCTCCTTTCTTAAATAGCGGGGTTATGTTTGCTACCTTCCAATCCTTAGGGACTGTTCTAGAATCTAGGGAATTCTGGAAGATTAATACCAGTGCATCCACTATCTCTGCAGCTACCTTTTTTAAAACTCCAGGATGTAGGTCGTCCGGTCCAGGGGATTTGTCGCCACTAAGTCCCATTAATTTCTCCAGTACTATGTCTTTACTTGTACTGATTTCTTTAAGTTTCTCATTCTCTCTAGACCCTTGGTTCCCCATTATCTATGTTTTTGTGTCTTCTACCGTGAAAACAGATACAAGAAACTTTTTTTTATCCGGGACCGATGTGGTGCCGGTTCATCAAAAATTCCGGATAACCGAAAGCTATAGTAAAAGATACGGAGCTGAGAGCTCCGTATAAAGCAACAAACAGTTCAGAACAATGGCCACAAGTTCCAAGCGTCTCTGTAGCTTAGCAACAACTGCAGCCACACCCTTGCACAGCAACAGATCGAGGAAGGCAAGTAATAAAACTTACCTGAACCTACTCCTGAATTTTGCCGGTTAACCGAGATTTCCGGTTATTTAGGTGCCAGTAAATCGAAAGTTTCCTGTATAAAGTATTTGTTTAATGTGTCTGCCATTTCCTTATTGCCGATTATAATTTCTCCTGTCTCTGCCTCTGGGCCCACGTTTACTTTCACTAATCTCTTCCTATTTACATACCTATAGAAAAGTTTACAATCTATTTTTATGTCTCTTGCTAATTTACTCTCATTCTTTTTTTCTCTTTCCTTATCAATTTCTTGGTCCTCCTTTGCTGAATTCTAAAATCCTCCCAACCCTCAGGCTTACTATTTTTGGCAACATTATAAGCCTCTTTTTTTTATTCGTTTATGGGATGTGGGCACCGCTGGCAAGGCCAGCATTTATTGCCCATCCCGAATTGCCCTTGAGAAGGTGGTGGTGAGCCGCTGCCTTGAACTGCTGCAGTCTGTATGGTGAAGGTACTCCCACAGTGCTGTTAGGGAGGTAGTTCCTATTTGATCTAATACTATCTTTAACTTCTCTTCTTAGCCACAGTTGAACCTCTTTTCCTGTGGAGTTTTTTGTGCCTTAAAGGAATGTATATTTTTTGTAAATTATGTATTAATTCTTTAAATGTTAGCCATTGCTTGCCTACCGTCATACCTTTTAATGTAGTTTCCCAATCTACCTTAGCCAGCTCACCCCTCATTCCTACGTAGTTTGCTTTGTTTAAATTTAAGACCCTAGTTTTGGATTTAACTAAGCATGTAACCAGTAAGTGGGTAGTAAGAGGTGGGGTGGGGCCTATTAGGGACAAAGAAGGTGATATATGCTTAGAGGCGCAGGGCAAGGCTAGAATACTCAAGGAGTACTTTGTATCAGTGGATGCTGACGAAATATCAGTCGAAGTGGAAAAGGTAGATGCAATGGAAGGGGTAAAAATTGATAAGACAGGATGTACTAGAAAGGCTGGGTATGTTCAGAGTGGTCCAGATAAGTCGACTGGTCCAGATGGTTTGCATCCCAGGTTGCTAAGGGAATTGGGGGAGGAGATAGCGGAACGACTTGCCATAATTTTCCAATCTTCCCTAGATGCGGGGGAGGTGCGTGAGGATTGGAAAGTGGCAAATGTGACACCATTGTTCAAGAAAGGGTGCAAGGACAATCCTAGTAACTACAGGCTGGTCACTTTAACATCAGTGGTGGGTAAAGTTTTAAAAACAATAATCAAGGAAAAAATTAACAGGCACTTGGAGAGGTTTAAGCTAATTAAGGTGAACCAACATGGATTTGTAAAAGGCAGATCATGTTTGACTAATCTAATTGAATTTTTTGATGAAGTAACAGAGAGGATTGATGAAGGGAATGCAATGGATGTTGTCTACATGGATTTTAGGAAGGCGTTTGACAAAATACCACATAGAAGGCTGGTTAACAAAATTGAGGCTCATGAAATAGGTGGGTCAGCAGCAGCTTGGATAAGGAATTGGCTTAAGGACAGAAAACAGCGAGTTGTGGTAAATGGCTGTTTTTCAGACTGGAGGATGGCAGACAGTGGTTTTCCCCAAGGGTCGGTGCTGGGGCCACTTTTTTTTAATATATATAAATGACCTGGATATTGAAATACAGAGTAGAATTTCTAAATTTACTGATGACCCCAAACTTGGCGTGTGGCAAACAGTGAGGATGATACCAATCGACTGCAACAGGATATAGAAAGGCTAGCAGAATGGGCAGACAAGTGGCAGATGGAATTTAATACAGAGAAGTGTGCGGTGATGCATTTTGGCAGAAGGAACAGGGAGAGGCAGTATGCACTTAATGGCACAGTTTTAAAGAGCGTGCAGGGACAGAGGGACCTGGGAGTTAATGTGCATAGGTCCCTAAAGGAGGCAGGACATATTGAGAGAGTGGTTAACAAAGCATATGGGATCTTGGGCTTCAAAAATAGAGGTATTGAGTACAAAAGTAGAGAAGTTATGTTGAACCTTTATAAAGCTCTGGTTAGGCCACAACTGGAGTATTACATAAGAACATAAGAAATAGGAGCAGGAGTAGGCCATACGGCCCCTCGGGCCTGCTCCGCCATTCAATAGGATCATGGCTGATCTGAATCTAGACTCACGTCCACTTCCCTGCCCTCTCCCCGTAACCCCTAATTCCCTTATCTGCTAGGAAAATGTCTATCTCCATTTTAAATTTATTTAATGTTGCAGCTTCCACAGCTCTCTGGGGTAGCAAATTCCATAGATATACTACCCTCTGAGTGAAGAAGTTTCTTCTCATCTCAGTTTTGAAAGGGCAGCCCCTTATTCTAAGATTATGCCCCCTAGTTCTAATCTCACCCATCAGTGGAAACATCCTCACCGCATCCACCCGATCAAGCCCCCTCACAATCTTATGTTTCGATAAGATCGCCTTTCATTCTTCTGAACTCCAATGAGTAGAGTCCCAACCTACTCAACCTTTCCTCATACGTCAACCCCCTCATCTCCAGAATCAACCGAGTGAACCTTCTCTGAACCGCCTCGAGAGCAAGTATATCTTTTCTTAAATATGGAAACCAAAACTGCACGCAGTATTCCAGGTGTGGCCTCACCAATACCCTGTATAACTGCAGCAAGACTTCCCTGTTTTTATACTCCATCCCCCTTGCAATAAAAGCCAAGATTCCATTGACCTTCCTGATCACCTGCTGCACCTGCATACTAACTTTTTGTGTTTCATGCACCAGGACCCCCAGATCCCTTTGTACTGTAGCACTTTGCAGTTTCTCTCCATTTAGATAATAACTTGCTCTTTGATTTTTTTCTGCCAAAGTGCATAACCTCACACTTTTCAACATTATATTGCATCTGCCAAATCTCTGCCCACTCACTTAGCCTGTCTATGTCCTTTTGCAGGTTTTTTATGTCTGCCTCACTCACTGCTTTCCCTCCCATCTTTGTATCGTCGGCAAACTTGGATATGTTGCACTCGGTCCCTTCCTCCAAATCGTTAATATAGATTGTAAAGAGTTGGGGTCCCAGCACTGACCCCTGCGGAACACCACTAGTTACTGATTGCCAGCCCGAGAACGAACCATTTATCCCAACTCTTGTTTTCTGTTAGATAGCCAATCTTCCACCCATGCCAGTATATTACCCCCAATCCCGTGATTTTTTATCTTGATCAGTAATCTTTTGTGTGGAACCTTGTCAAATGCCTTTTGGAAGTCCAAATACACTACATCCACTGGTTCCCCTTTATCCACCCTGTATGTTACGTCCTCAAAGAATTCGAGCAAATTTGTCAAACATGACTTCCCCTTCGTAAAACCATGCTGACTCTGTCCTATTAAATTATGTTTATCCAAATGCTCTGTTACTGTTTCCTTAATAATGGACTCCAACATTTTGCCAACCACAGATGTTAGGCTAACTGGTCTATAGTTTCCAGCTTTTTGCTACTTCCCTTCTTAAATAAGGGTGTTACATTAGCAGTTTTCCAATCTGCCGGGACCTTTCCTGAGTCCAGGGAGTTCTGGAAAATGATCACCAATGCATCCACAATCCCTACCGCCACTTCTCTCAAGACCCTAGGATGTAGGCCATCAGGTCCGGGGGATTTATCCGCCTTAAGTCCCATTATTTTACTGAGTACCATCTCCTTAGTGACTTTAATCGTGTTTAGCTCCTCCCCCCCCCATTGCCCCCTGTTTGTTCAGTGTTGGGATATTTTTAGTGTCCTCTACTGTAAAGACTGATACAAAATATTTGTTCAGCATCTTTGCCATCTCCATGTTCCCCACCACTAGTTTCCCAGTCCCATCCTCTAAGGGACCAACGTCCAGTTCTGATCACCACACTTTAGGAAGGATTTGAAGGCCCTTGAGAGGGTGCAGAGGAGATTTACCAAAATGGTTCTGGGGATGGGGGATCTTGGCTACAAGGACAAGTTGGAGAAGCTGGATTTGTTTTCATTAGAGCAAAGGAGGTTGAGGGGTGATTTGATAGAGGTGTACGAGATTATGGCAAGTTTGGATAGGCTAGATGGGGAAAGGCTGTTCCCACTAGTTGATGGTACAAGGACTAGGGGACACAGATTTAAGGTTTTGGGCATGAGATGCAGGGGGGACGTGAGGAAAACTGACCTGGAATTCACTGCCGACGGAAATGGTGGAAGCAGAGACACTCAATGTTTTCAAGGGGGGACTGGATAGGCACTTGAGGGAAATAAACTTGCAGGGCTACAGGGATAGAGCGAGGGAATGGGACTGACTGGATTGCTCTACAGAGCGTTGGCACGGACTCGATGGGCCGAATGGCCTCCTTCTGTGCCTCTATGACTCTAAGTCACTTTAAAACTCAATATAAAATTCTATCATCATATGGTCACTCTTCACTAACAGCTCCTTTACCACAAGGTTAATTAACCCTTTCTCATTGTACAATACTAGATCTAAAATAGCCTGTTCCCTAGTTGGTTCCTCAACATACTGATGTAGAAAACTATCTTGTATACTTTCCATGAATTTGGAGCCTGCCTGCCGCTAGCCCCTCCCCATATCTTCTGCTAGCAGCAGTGACCCAAAATCCTCTTGTAGGTTGAGATACTCGGTGTATTGGTCTTTTTATTACTCCAAGATCATCCTGCAGATCAGAACAATTCCAAAGCTCTCTTCACAATAAATTGTCTCCTCTGATCACCATCCACTGTACCTTCCCCATCTACACCTCAGACACTAGCTGCAAGGAACTCATTTTTGTGTCGAAAATTGAAAGCACTCAACTTCCTATACCTCTTCTGTTCCCTGCTCCTTTCAGCGGTTCCCCCGCTCACTCCGTCCTTGAGGTCCCACCATTCCTCATTCCACAATCTTCGTCTATTCCCCATTGCCTGCTGTCGTCATTACATTTGTCTCTTTCATGAAGTTCAACAGCTGCTCCTTTCAACCCCCTCCCTTCTGAGTGCCTTAATCACTGACATCATCAACCCTCTCTATTGGCTTGGCTCCTACACCTTTCAAAACTGTTGTCATCATTCCTTTTCAAAACCAACCCTACTCCTTCTTCATCCTTCCCTTTCTAAAGTCCAGGAACACTCTTGCTTTGCAACTATGTTCCCCCTCTCCACTCCCTGAGCAAAGCCCTCCAATGAGGCTTCCCAATAGGACCGAGCTATGCTATTCAAAGTCATCAATCACACATTAACTGATTGCAGCTACAACTCACATTTCAGATGTACATACGAATAATGATGGATAGGTAAAGACCCTCTGCTCTATCCAGCTTGTCCCACACAATTGTGATACCTTTTGTATTATATCATAAAATATATAGACACACCACCCCACCCAAAACCTTGTCTTCTCTTGGGAGCGGCTAAAAACCAGGTAATAACCCAGGCCCATTTGGTGCAAAATGATCTACCGATTTGCTGACGCCGAGGTTAGTTAGATTACTTGTAGAATCATAGAAATTTATGGCACAGAAGGAGGCTATTCAGCCCATCGTGTCTGTGCCAGCGGAAAAGAGCTATCCAGCCTAATCCCACTTTCCAACTCTTGGTCTGTAGTGCTGTACTTTACGGCACTTCAAGTGCATATCCAAATACTTTTTAAATGTGATGAAGGTCTCTGCCTCTACCACCCTCTCAGGCAGTGAGTTCCAGACCCCCACCACCCTCTGGGTGAAAAAGGTTCTCCTCAACTCCCCTCTAATCCTTGTACCAATTACTTTAAATCTATGCCCCCTGGTTATTGACCTCTTTGCGAAGAGAAATAGGTCCTTCCTATCCACTCTATCTAGGCCCCTCATAATTTTATACACCTCAATTAAGTCGCCCTTCAGCCTCCTCTGTTCCAAAGAAAACAAACCCAGCCTATCCAATCTTTCCTCATAGCTAAAATTCTCCAGTCCTGGCAACATCCTCGTAAATCTCCTCTACCCTCTCTAGTGCAATCATATCTTTCCTGTAATGTGGTGACTAGAACTATAAGCAGTACTCTAGCTGTGGCCTAACTAGTGTCTTATACAGTTGAAGCATAACTTCCCTACTTTTATATTCTGTGCTTCAGCTAATAAAGGAAAGTATCCCGTATGCCTTCTTAACCACCTTATCTACCTGCTCTACTACCTTCAGGGATCTGTGGACATGCACTCCAAGGTCCTTCTGTTCCTCTACACTTCTCCGTATCCTACCATTTATTGTGCATTCCCTTGGCTTGTTAGCCCTCCCCAAATGTATTAGTCTGGATTTTGCGGCCGGCAGTGTAACTATGGATTGCACCACCAGCATCCGAACGGAATGCGCACTTACCTGATGGGGACCCTCCTTCGAGAACTTGCTGGCAGATGCTGCATCGTAGAGGGCAGCGTAGTGACCCACAGATCCCAGGGGTGCACCATGTGCGGAAGCGTACCTGGGATCACGTGAGCCAGTGTTCCAATCAGCAAACAGACGGGGTCTCATTATTTAGAAAATAGATTTTTATGCACATTAAATCCCAGAAGGCTCGAGTAATGTTTTTTTTTCCTTTCCTCCACTTTCTGCACATTTTTTTTAAGCTATGTTCCACATAGATGCAAAAAAAAATAAAACCCTCAATGGAGCAACCGCTTCCTCCAAACTTTTCATGGACAATAAATACTTTTCATGGACAAAATCCTAAAATGCTTCCATTTCCGGCCTCATAAAGCTTTTAACATTACTTGGATTTGTCAGGAGGTATCCTCTTATGCTGTGCAAACATGCCCTGTGCCTGTTTGCACCAGCCATAAAATTTTCAGGTGTAATTGCTGGGCAGGTGGTGGACAATTAGCCTAACTCGGCTCCAGCAATTAGGATTTCCCCGTCGGTGCGGATCATCTGTCAAGTCGGAACTTGACAGATCGTAGGTTCGGGATTTAGCGCAGGCACGTGTGGAAATCCCGAACTTGCTGTCCATTTCAAAGGTGGTATGACGGCATACTCTGAGAGTATGCGGTCATACTGACCGCAAATTCTGCCCTAATACTTCACACTTCTCCAGATTGAATTCCATTTGCCGCTTCTGCCCACCTGACCAACCTGTTGATGGCTCCCTACAGTCTACAGCTTTCTTCCTCACTTTCAACCACATGGCCAATTTTCGTATCATCTGCAGACTTCTTAATCATGCTCCCTACATTGAAGTCTAAATCATTCGTATATACCACAAAAAACAAGGGACCTAGTACTGAGCCCTGCGGAACCCCACTGGAAACAGCCATCCAGTCACAAACTGTCGACCATTACCCTTTGCTGCCTGTCACTAAACCAATTTTGGATCCAACTTGCCACTTTCCCTTGGATCCCATGGGCCTTTTACTTTTCTGACCAGTCTGCCATGTGGGACCTTGTCAAAAAACTTGTTAAAATCCATGAAGACTACATCAAATGCGCTACCCTCATCGACCTTCCTCGTTACCTCAAAAAATGTAATCAAGTTAGTCATACACTACCTTCCCTTAACAAATCTATTCTGACTGTCCTTGATTAATCCATGCCTTTCTAAATGACTATTAATACTGTCCCTCAGAATTTTTTCCATTAATTTGCCCACCACCAAGGTTTAGGCTGACTGGCCTGTAATTACTTGGTCTACCCCTTACTCCCTTTTTAAACAACGGTGCAACGTTAGCAGTCCTCCGGCACCACGCTTATAACCAGAGAGGATTGGAAAATGATGGCCAGAGCCTCCACTGTTTCAACCCTTGCTTTTCTTAACAGCCTGGGATACATTTCATCTGGGCCTGATGATTTATCTACTTTCAAAGATGCTAAACCCCTTAATATTTCCTCTTTCACTATGTTTATCTAATCTAATATTTCACACTCCTCAACTACAAGGTCTATGTCGTCCCTCTCTACTGTGAAGACAGACACAAGGTATTCATTAAGAACCATGCCCATGTCTTTTACCTCCACACACAGGTTACCTTTTTGGTCTCTAATAGACCCTACTCTTGCCTTCGTTATCCTCTTGCTCATTATGTATTTATAAAACATCTTTGGGTTTTCCTTGATTTTACTTGCCAATATTTTTTCATGACCTCTCTTTGCTTTCCTAATTTCCTTTTTAATTTCACCCCTGCACTTCCTCTAAGCTTTCTGCAGTATTTAGCTCTCGGTATCTGTCATATGGTTCCCTTTTTTGCCTTATCCTACCCTGTATGCCCCATGACATCGAGGAACTCTAGATTTGGGAGTTCCACCCTTTTTCTTTGTGGGAACATATTTGCTCTGAACCCTTACTATCTCTTCCTTGAATGGTTCCCTCTGCTCTGACACTGATTTATCTTTAAGTTTTTTGTTTGCAGCCTACTTTTGCTAAATCACATCTTAGCTGAGTAAAATTGGCCTTTCCCCAATTGAGAACTTTTACTTCTGGTCTATCTTTGTCCTTTTCCATAACTACGCTAAATCTAACTGAATTATGATCGCTATCACCAAAATACTCTCCCACTGATGCCTCTTCCACCTGCCCAGCTTCATTCCCTCATGTTTATTATTTAAACAAATTAGATATAATGAGTTAAAATTAGTTCTTTTTAACTACTAGATTTTTAGAAGCGACATTAATAGATTAAAGATTCTCCATTCACTAATTTATTGTGGGTCAGTCATTTCAGTTTCTATGTTATGCATTGTCCAATAGCCTGCTTTTTTCACGAGAATGTAAAGTCATCATTTTGACCTTTTTAGTTTCCCATGTAAACGCAATCCATTTCTACGCACACAGCGCTTACCTGCAGGAAATGTGAGTGCTTCAGATTGATTCCCACCCACTCATTTGCAAATTTCATTGCAATTTGGTCTCCTGATGTAACCAGCATCAATCAGGAAGTGCCCACAGTTCTGACTCAGGCATGAGAACACATCCATATCAGGGAGGGGAAAAAATTCCATGATGGCAAAAATCAAATAACATTTGGAATTCAAGTCCAGATTGTTCCACTACTTTGTTATCTCTCATCTATTTCTTTTTAAGAAATATCAGACCAAATGCATGAATGTGACTATTCGGATGTGAGTTGTGAGCTGTTAATGATCTGGTGTACTCTGCTGCTTGCAGCAGGATGCTCATTTTTGTTGGTGTTTACCCTTCCCATTGTATTGTGCAGGTGAGACACCGGGTTGGGAGGCTGGGTGCTTGCAGATGACGGATAATTGAAGGGATTGTCACTCTAGCTCTTTTCTTGTGCACTACATTGTGGCAGCTTCTACTAAACAAGAGATTTGGTAGCATAGGATGTGGAGTAGGCCATTCAGCCTATTCCACCATTCAGTTAGATCATGGCTGATCTGTACCTCAATTCCTTTTACCTGTCCTTGCTCCAAATCCTTACCCAACAAAAATCTATCGCGCTCAGTCTGGAAAATTTCAATTGATCCAGCATCCACAGCCTTTTTAGGGAGAGAGTTCCAGGCTTTCCACTACCCTGACCGCCAGACAGAGTAAAAGAACTAGGAAGGTAGTGCAGGAGTCCCCTGGGTCCATCTCCCTCTCCGACAGATTTTCCGTTTTGGATACTGCTGGGGGAGATGGTTTCTCGGGAATGCAGCAAGAGCCAAGTCCATGGCACTACGAGTGGTTCAGCTGCACAGGAGGGGAGGAAGAAGAGTGGGAGAGCAATAGTGATGGGGGATTCTATCGTAAGGGGAACAGATAGACGTTTCTGTGGCTGCAGATGTGACTCCAGGATGGTATGTTGCCTCCCTGGTGCCAGGGTCAAGGACGTCACTGAACGGCTGCAGGGCGTTCTGAAGGGAGAGGGAGATAGTCAGAGGTCGTGGTTCACATTGGTACCAACGACATGGGTAGAAAGAGGAATGAGGTCCTGCAACAAGAATTTAGGGAGCGGATTAAAAAGCAGGACCTCAAAGGTTGTAATCTCTGGATTACTCCCGGTGCCACGTGCTAGTGAGTATAGGAATAGGAGGATAGAGCAGATGAATGCGTGGCTAAAGAGTTGGTGCAGGAGGGAGGGCTTTAGTTTCCTGGATCACTGGGTCTGCTTCTGGGGAAGGTGGGACCTGTACAAGTCGGATGGGTTGCACCTGAACCGGAACGGGACCAACATCCTTGCAGGGAGGTTTGCTAGTACTGTTGGGGGGTGTTTAAACTAACTTGGCAGGGGGATGGGATATGGAGTGGAGCTATAGTAAGGGGGTGATGCACAGCCATATATAGAGGAAAAAACAAGTCAGCCTGGAAGGCAGAGCAAATATGTAACAGCACAAGGGAGTATGGACAGGCTGGATGGCATTTATTTTAATGCAAGGAGTCTTGCGAGTAAGGCAGATGAATTGAAGGTGTTGATGAACACATGGGAGTATGATATTGTTGCTATCACAGAGACATGGTTGAGGGAGGGGCAGGACTGGCAGCTCAATATTCCGGGGTATAGAATCTTCAGGCGAGACAGAGGGGAGTGCAAAAGAGGAGGGGGTGTCGCAATATTAATCAAGGAGTCAATTACTGCTGTAAGGAGGGATGATATCTTAGCAGATTCCTCTAATGAGGCCATATGGGTAGAACTTAAAAACAAAGGAGGCAAGCACATTGCTGGGAGTGAACTATAGGCCCCCAAACAGTCAGGGGGAGATAGAGGAACAGATATGTAGGCAAATCTCAGAGAAGTGTAGAAATAATAGGGTAATAATAGTAGGGGATTTCAACTTCCCCAATATTAACTGGGATAGTCAGAGTGTGAAAGGCTTAGAGGATGCGGAATTCTTAAAGTGCATCCAGGAGAGCTTTTTGAGCCAGCATGTAGAAAGTCTTACAAGAGAGGGGGCGGTACTGGACCTAATTCTAGGGAATGTAGCCGGGCAAGTGGTAGAAGTGTTAGGAGAGCATTTTGGTGACAGTGACCATAATTCGGTGAGATTTAAGGTAGTCATGGAAAAGGACAAAGATGGACCAGAAATAAAGGTTCTAAATTGGGGGAAGGCCGATTTTAATATGATAAGGCAGGATCTGGCCAAAGTGGACTGGGATCAGCTACTTGCAGGAAAATCCACATCAGAGCAGTGGGAGTCTTTCAGAAAGGAAATAGAGAGAGTACAACACCAACATGTTCCTGTAAAGGTCAAGGGCGGGACCAACAAACCCAGGGAGCCCTGGATGTCAAGGGATATACAAGAATGGATTAGGGAAAAAAAAGGGAGGCTTTTGGCAGATACAAAGGATTAAAACCAGTGGAAGCCCTAGAGGAGTATAGAAAGTGCAGGGGGGTTACTTAAAAAAGAAATTAGGAGAGCGAAGAGGGGGCATGAAAAAACACTGGTGGACAAAATAAAGGAAAATCCCATGGTGTTTTATAAGTATATTAAGGGCAAGAGGATAACCAGGGAAAGAGTAGGGCCCATTAGGGACCAAAGTGGCGATCTGTGTGTAGAGCTGGAAGATGTAGGTGAGGTTTCAAATGAATATTTTGCATCTGTGTTCACTATGGAGAAGGATGATGTAGGCATAGAAATCAGGCAGGGGGATTGTGATATACTTGAACAAATTAGTATTGAGAGGGAGGAGGTACTAGTGGTTTTAGTGGGCTTAAAAGTGGATAAATCCCCAGGCCCTGACACGATGTATCCCAGGCTGCTGTGTGAGGCAAGGGAGGAGATTGCAGGGGCTCTGACACAAATTTTCAGAACCTCTCTGGCCACAGGGGTGGTGCCAGAGGACTGGAGGACAGCTAACGTAGTACCATTATTATTCAAGAAGCGTAGTAGTGATAAACCAGGGAATTACGGGCCAGTGAGCCTAACATCAGTGGTAGGGAAATTATTGAGGGACAGAATTAGCCTCCACTTAGAGAGGCAAGGATTAATCAAGGATAGTCAGCATGGCTTTGTCAGGGGGAGATCATGTCTAACCAATTTGATTGAATTTTTCGAGGGGGTGACTAGGCGCGTGGATGACGGTAGTGCAGTTGATGTAGTCTACATGGACTTCAGTAAGGCTTTTGACAAAGTCCCACATGGGAGACTGATCAAGAAGGTAAGAGCCATGGGATCCAGGGCAATTTGGCACATTGGATCCAAAATTGGCTTAGTGGCAGGAGGCAGAGGGTGATGGTCGAAGGTTGTTTTTGT
Organism: Somniosus microcephalus; assembly: GCF_052327205.1. Classification (NCBI taxonomy): domain Eukaryota; kingdom Metazoa; phylum Chordata; class Chondrichthyes; order Squaliformes; family Somniosidae; genus Somniosus; species Somniosus microcephalus. The sequence goes on along the minus strand of NC_140993.1, from coordinate 59,843,028 downwards.
GACTGGAAGCCTGTGTCCAGTGGTGTACTGCAGGGATCAGTGCTGGGTCCTTTGCTGTTTGTAGTGTACATTAATGATTTAGATATGAATGTAGGAGGTATGATCAGTAAGTTCGCAGATGACACAAAAATTGGTGGAGTGGTAAATAACGAGGAGGGAAGCCTCAGGCTACAAGACGATCTAGTAGGGTTGGTCAGATGGGCAGAACAGTGGCAAATGGAATTTAACCCTGAAAAGTGTGAGGTGGTGCATTTTGGGAGGACTAACAAGACAAGGGAATAAACAATGAATGGTAGGACCCTAGGGAGGATCAGAGGGACCTTGGTGCGCATGTACATAGATCCCTGAAGGCAGCAGGACAGGTAGATAAGGTGGTTAAAAAGGCATATGGGATACTTGCCTTCATTAGCCGAGGCATAGAATATAAGAGCAGGGAGGTTATGATGGAGCTGTATAAAACACTAGTTAGGCCACAGCTGGAATACTGTGTGCAGTTCTGGTCGCCACACTATAGGAAGGATGTGATTGCATTGGAGAGGGTGCAGAGGAGATTCACCAGGATGTTACCTGGGCTGGAGCGCTTCAGTTATGAAGAGAGACTGGACAGGCTGGGGTTGTTTTCCTTAGAGCAGAGAAGGCTAAGAGGGGACCTGATTGAGGTGTACAAAATTATGAGGGGCATAGATAGGGTAGATAGAAAGGAACTTTTCCCCTTTGTAGAGGGGTCAATAACCAGGGGGCATAGTTTCAAGGTAAGGGGCAGGAGGTTTAGAGGGGATTTGAGGAAAAACTTTTTCACCCAGAGGGTGGTTGGAATCTGGAATTCACTGCCTGAAAGGGTGGTAGAGGCAGGAACCCTCAACATTCAAGAAGCATTTAGATGAGCACTTGAAACGCCATAGCATACAAGGCTACGGACCAAGTGCTGGAAAATGGGATTAGAATAGACAGGGCTTGATGGTCGGCACGGACACGATGGGTCGAAGGGTCTCTTTCTATGCTCTATGACTTTGTGAAAATGTGATTCCTAAATGGCCTAGCTCCTAAATTAAAGATTATGCCCCCTTGTTCTGGATTTCCCCCACAAGAAGATATAGTTTATCTGTATTTACCTATCAATTCCCTTTATCTTTTTAAAAATCTCAACTAGGTCAACCTGTCCTAATAATTTAATTTGTTAAGGTTGGTATCATTCTGGTGAATCTGCACTGTACTCTCTCAAAGGCCAATGTGTCCTGCATAAGAACATATGGTGTGGAGATGCCGGTGTTGGACTGGGGTGAACAAATGCAAGAAGTCACACAACAGCAGGTTATAGTCCAACAGTTTTACTTGAAATCACAAGCTTTCGGAGCTCTGCTCCTTCGTCAGGTGAAGTGGAGAGATGCATAAAGACACAGCTTATATAGTCAGAGACTAATGCCAGATGATTACAGGTAATCTTTCTAACTGCCATTTATCACACCTCGGCAGAGAGATAATCACAGCAATCAAAGGTATGAATGGTGTCCAAACAGGTTAGTCAGGAAAACATTACATCAAAGAACAATGAGGTGGGGTCACAAGGGGTAAAATGTTGCAGATGCTGGGGTCTGTATGAAAAACAAAAAAACATTTTTTTTGCTGGAAATCACAGGTCCAGCCGCATCTGTGTAGAGAGAACAAGCCAACGACGACTCGAGTCTGGATGGCCCTACGTCAGGTGGGGTTACATGTAGCGTGACATGAACCCAAGATCCCGGTTGAGGCCGTCCTCATGTGTGCAAACTTGGCTATCAGTTTCTGCTCTACGATTTTGCGTTGTCGTGTGTCTCGAAGGCCGCCTTGGAGAATGCTTACCCGAAGATCGGAGGCTGAATGTCCTTGACTGCTGAAGTGTTCCCCGACTGGGAGGGAACACTCCTGCCTGGCTATTGTTGCGCGGTGTCCGTTCATCCGTTGTCACAGTGTCTGCATGGTCTCGCCGATGTACCATGCTCCGGGGCATCCTTTCCTGCAACGTATGAGGTAGACAACGTTGGCCGAGTCACATGAGTATGTACCACGTACCTGGTGGGTGGTGTCCTCACGTGTGATGATGGTATCTGTGTTGATGATCTGGCATGTCTTGCAGAGGTTGCCGTAGCAGGGTTGTGTGGTGTCGTGGTCGCTGTTCTCCTGAAAGCTGGGTAATTTGCTGCGAACGATGGTCTGTTTGAGCGTAGGTGGCTGTTTGAAGGCGAGTAGTAGAGACGTGGGGATGGCCTTAGCGAGGTGTTCGTCGTCATCGATGACATGTTGAAGGCTGCGAAGAACATGGCGTAGTTTCTCCGCTCCGGGGAAGTACTGGACGACGAAATAACAACAGAAAATGCTGGAAAAACTCAGCAGGCCAGGCAGCATCCACGGAGAGAGAAACAGAGTTAACGTTTCAGGTCAGGGACCCTTCGTCAGAACTGGAAAAAGCTGGAGATGTAACATATTAAGCAGGTGCAGAGACATAGGGAAGAGGAGGGAGGAATTGAAGGAATATACTGTGCTTTTGTAAGAGGCAGGAAAGATAAAATGTTGCAAATGGGAATGGCAAAATCATAGAGCATGAAAAATGGGGGCAGGGGTTATAGTTTGAGTCCAGAAGGCTGTAAAGTGCCTAATCGGAACAGCACCTCATCTTTCAATTAGGCGCTTTACAGCCTTCTGGACTCAACATTGAGTTCAACAATTTCAAACTATAACCCCTGCCCCCATTACTCTCCACGGTTGCTACCTGGCCTGCTGAGTTTTTCCAGCTGTTATCTTAAGAGTGAACCTCTTTAATCATCTTTAATGTGCCTTAATCTCCAACCTCAGAAGAACACCCCTTAATGCACAGAGTGGCATTTCAGCTTCTCAGGATAGCCATCCTCAGCTCCCCTCTGAGTGAGACTGCCAACTTAGTACTGATCGTGCTATATTAAGAGTCGTTTTGTGCCACAGATGTGTATCCACTATCTTGTAATTTCGCCAATCTAAAGCTAAAAAGTGAAACTACCAATGCTGAAAGTCAGAAATTAAGACAATAAAAACTGGAAATACATATCTGAAAGAGAAAGTTGGGGCAGAGAACCGCTGCGCCCACCCCCCCCCCCCCCCCCCCCCAACCACCAAAGAAAATTATATCATTCTCTTTCAAATGCTGATTGACTTGTGCATTTCCAATGTGTTTTTTTTCCTTCAAATTTAATTTGGAAACCACCCACAATTGACCAGTACTGCCTCATTACAGGATTCCACTTCTCAAAGGTTTTAAAAAAACATGGCAAAATATCAGGGGGGGGGGCGAGAAACTTGAGAAAACTCGAAAGCTTCATCTTGGTGGCGGTATGGGGAATTGGGAATCTGTGGATGGACTTGCCTTACGCTGTAAAGTGCACCGTCAGCCAAGCATCGGGCCACAACTGCAACCTGATGGAGAGGCCAGTGCTGAGGCAGAAGGGTGAGATGTGGAGAAAAAAAGCACTACAAAAAAAGTTCTTTCACAAGCAGCTGACAGATATGGGGCTGAATGTGGATTAATGAAATCCATTAGTTAAATGTGAATAGATACCTCTTAGTATGAGCAAGGATTACACAGATAATCATAGAGGTGACAGACTCCATTAATGGACGCAATTTGTTAAATAGGTTTGTAATTGTAGGAGTTGTATAAGGAGTGATCCTATCTACATCATTTCACAGGCTGCTTTATTAAAAGCTTGGGGCACTGAATTTACAAAGTTGGTTCTTAATTAAATGAAATCTTATAATTGATGTCAAGCTACTTTGGCTCTTGGCCCGGCAATGCCTCAAATTTAAAATTCTCATCCTTATGTTCAAAACTCTCTCTGGCCTTACCCCTTCCTATCTCTGAAACCTTCTCCAGCCCTACAACACTCTGAGAAGTCTGTGTTCCTCCAATTCCGGTGTCTTGTGCATCCCTGATTTCCTTCACTCCACCATTGGTGGCAGTGCCTTCAGCAGCCTGTAAAATGATGTAGATAGGTGCACTCCTTATGTAACTCCTACAATTGCAAACCTATTTAACAAATTGTGTCCATTAACAGAGTGCATCACCTCTATGGTTATCTATGTAATCCTTGCTCATACTAAGAGGTAGCTGTGCTTTAACAATTTCTAGTATAGTGTTCTGATTTCTAGTTTGAGCGCCCTGGGTTTGGAGTGGTGGGATGCGGGCTGGCTCGCATGTTGACCTCCACTCTTAGTCTTGGGTGTCATGTGGCGAGCAGATTATTTCCCTCTAGTGATGGGGAAAGAGGAAGGTAAGGAAGAGCATCACCTTCCTTGAGGTATGAAGACTGGTTGAGGAAATTGTACTTGCTTTCTTTAAATAAGAACAACTACTTAGATTTATATAGCATCTTTAAGTAAAATGTCCCAGGAGTGATATCAGACAAAGCTTGACACCAAGCTACATAAGGAGATATTAGGGCAGGTGACCAAAAGTTTGGTCAGAGGTGGGTTTTAAAGGGCATCTTAAAGGAGAGAGAGGCAAGAGGTTTAGGGAGGTCATTCCAGAGCTTAGGGCCTGGATAGCTGAAGGCAAGGCCGCCAATGGTGGAGCGAAGGAAATCAGGGATGCACAAGACATCGGAATTGGAGGAACGCAGAGTTCTCAATGTGTTGGGGGGCTGGAGGAGGTTACAGAGATAGGAACGGGTAAGGTCACAGAGATTTAAGCATAAGGATGAGAATTTCAAATTTGAGGTGTTACTGGACCAGGAGCCAAAGTAGCTTGTCTTTGGGAGCACAAAATCTGGTGAGGGAGCAGCTGGTAAAGGGCTGCAGTTCACTGAGTTGTGGTGATGACAGAAAATGGGCTAATTGTTCATACAGTGGGGCATGGGTAACATTTTGATGTTAAAGGATAGGAAGCCCTGCCATAGAAAGTGCACTAAAGAATAATAGCTCCATTTGGGACTAAAAACTACCCTCCAATAAAAGCAGACGTGCTAGATGGTCGCAGTTGTACATCCTGTCCAACTAATGTCTCCTTTCCAGATGAAAAGTGTTGAAGGTTTTACACCTTAGAAACATAGCAAGTGTCGCTTCCCTGATACATGTGCGAGAGGTATCTCTTGAGATGACCTTTAAGGATCTAGGACCATGAAAGCTTAATGCTGTGGTAACCGTCACTTCAATGAGTAAAGCTGTCCCTGATCCAAATGTTGAATGCAGGTGGCACAACTGTGTGTCGGTCTGTCTGGTAAAGTAGAGTCAAAGAATCCAGCACTCCAGACATGTCCAGTTACAGATCCCAAGGTAATGTGGCCAAAATGCCTCCAAGGTCCTCACACCTACAAATGTTTTTCCTTACGACAATATCTCGCTTTTGCTGCATGTTTGAATGCCCACATAGAAATACACATCCTCACCTCTTTGTAAGGTCAATGTTGTTGACTCTTAACTGACCTTTGAAGTAGTCTAGCAAACCACTCAGTAGTATTAAAAAACTGCTCCTAGCAGTTCAAGAAGGCCCACCACCATTTTCTCAGGGTAATTAGGGATGGGCAATAAATGCTGATCTTGCCAACCACATCCAAAGAATAAATAATTTTTAAAAAGATGCCACACCAAATCCAGCAGTTTGCAAGAATAATGCAGAAAAGTCGTGAAAGTGGTAAAAAAGTGAACTACCCAGTAAAATCAACTAATATATGGGGAGGAAATGCAACCAAGGGAAGAGAGAATGCAAGAACAAATCAAATCAAATCAACTTTTATTGTCATTGTTAGTGCACAAGTGCAGTACAACGAAATGTAGGCTTACCTTCTCATTTTAAATTGCTGCCCAGGACTCCCATGTACCCAATTTTTTAAGAACATTACTTGCACCAACAGCTAAAATATTAGGTCTTTGAATTAGGTGTTTAGATATTTTAATTTTAGGATATGTTGATGAGGTTAAATGAAGAAGGGTGGGAGGAGGCTCGTGTGGAGCATTAACACCGGCATAGAACTGTTGGGCTAAGTAGCCTGTTTCTGTGCTGTAAACACTTTGTAGTACTTTGTAATGAGGTAGCAAGATGATAGCTTGGCCTAATTATTTTGGTCTAACTTGCTGCTCAGAGTATTAGCCGATTTTCTGACCTGTGCCCACAGTGTGCAAAGTCCCACTGGCAGCGCAATACCTCTCAAAAGTTAGCATATTGGCATGTCAACTATGCTGGGTACAGCTATCAAGGGATATGGAGCGAAGGCCAGGAAATAAAGTTGAGGTACAGATCAGCCATGATCTATTTGGATGGTTGAACAGGCTCGAGGAACTGAATGGCCTATTCCTCCTCTTATGTCATGTTTTGTTTATTCCTCACATTCTGTTCCTCAGGAGAGCGGGATGGCAGGTGGGGGGGAGAAATAAAATAACTTTAGTAAAAAGAAAACTTAACAACACTATTGTGTAATTGCCAGCTGAGATACTCAGTGGTTCAATCCTCGGGACTTTAAGCAACTCTCCCAGCTGTTCCAATATAACCTTGATAGGACTCAGTTGCACTCCCATGAAAAATTTAATTTTTAATAGGTATTTTGGTGCAGGTCAGAGGAAGAGTTCATCCATAATTATACTCTTGAAACCCTTTGCCATAATTTGGACTATCAGAGCTCTGGTCTATATTTAACTAGAACACAATGTTACTGAAGGAAATAAATCTTTTTACGAACCATAACACCTATAATATTTCTGTCAATTACAGCAGTATTAATATGTTGCTCTTTACACCATATTTCCAGTGCCATTGGTACCCGATAGTAGACTGTAATATAAGCCACTAAATGTGAACAGTTGGTGTTTGTCATCTGGGAGTCGAAGAATGCAGCGTTGAGGCTAACGGGGAAACTTGCGTCCTGATAACTTGTACAAATGGAGCACTGAGTTATATGAAAGCACCAAATCAATTGTAGGTTGATGTATAAAAAGAATATAAACATTTCTTCCTTCATCTAATAATGTTGACTCGTGCGTGGGTCCAACGATACCGGCAACACTCTAGTACTGCATCCTTGTGGCCAAGCCAAGTATGAGTGTCTGCATGTTATTGGACCCTGGAGGGATTTGGTGCTTTCCTCACATGACATACACGTGTGCTTCCAGCACCTAGATAATGATCTGGAGCAGGAGCTCAAGCTGATATTTTCTCCTCCACCCGCCCCCCGCCGTAGTCCAGAGGTGTTGAGGCTGATTGTTGTAACGCTACTATTAACCCAGTTGAGACCAACAGACTCTGGGCAGACCAGATACTGAACCTGAGACTTTTCCTAGCCAGAACCCGACGGGCATTATTCTCAACTCTTCCCCTTTTTCCATTTGCCCTTCTTCAAGTACAGGATGCCGAGGTTGGAATTGAATCGTGTGATGTGCCACCATCTCAAAATTGGCAGCACTATACATTGAGTGTGGCTAAACATCAATACAAGTGTTATTGGGAAGCTGATCCCAGTTGTGACACTTGACCTATTATGACAGACTTCCAGGCCCAATCAGCTTAATCTGCTGGAGGGTGAATGTGACAGTCCCACATCCCTGAGACTGTAATCATCATCTCTATAAAGCAAGTTCTATCTTGTTTCTTCTAAGCTGTAAATACAAGCGTTTTCCTCATCACTGCATCCTAAAAGTGTCGCACCATCTCCTACTCCAAATCAAGTTGGCAACAACAACTCTGCATTTATAGAGTGCTTTTCACATGTAGGAAGGCATCTCAGAGTACTTTACAATAAGGAGGAAAAGGGCATGGTAGACGTCGGCCATGGGGCAAGGCTGAGAAAAGTTAGGATGACCAAATGAACACACTATCAGAGGTTTTGGAGAGGGTTTTTGAAGAGAGGAAGGTGGAGGGGACTGGGTAGGGAATTTTAAAGGGCAGGAGTGTGATGACTGAATGAATGGCTGCCAATAGTGGAACAGAGGGAGCAAAGAAGTCAGCAGTTAGAGAAGCAAAGTGTGCATGCGCGATGAAAGGAGATCATGAAGGTAGGGTGGGTGAAGCTAAAGCAAGGATATGAATTTTGAAATGATGACGCTGGAGTGTGCGATGATGGTGGAGCTTGGAAAGGGTGGGGGGGGTGATGGGAGTGTTGTACTTGGTGATGGTGAGGATGTGGACTAGGCCTTTTGGATGAATTAAAGCTTGGGGAAGGCTGAGGCAGTTAGACCAGCTAAGTGGGCTCTAAGAAAGTAAAACCTTGGTTTTGGCAGCGGAAGGGTAAAAATAGGAGTGGAGATGGGCAGTGTTACTGGAGGTGGAACAAAGAGATTTTGGTAAAAGAATGGATGTGGAGGAGGAAAGTGAGTTTGGGGTCAAGCAGAACACCACATTCCATACCTCCTGACTCAACTTTAGATGATGGTCAGGGAGATTGATGAAGGTAAAGCCAGTGGCATGGGAGCTGAGGTGGATGGTCTCGGTTTTGCCAACATTCGGCTGTTTTGGCTCATAGCGGTCTTGAAATCAGACGGGCAATTTGGAAGTTTGGCAACAATCCTAGGATTAATGAAGGAGGCAGCAAGGTAAAACTGGGTGTCATCAGCAGATGTAGAAGCTGATCCCTTGCTTCTGGATAATGTTAGCGTGAGGTAGCCTGTAGATAGTGAAGAGGAGGAGATCACGGATGGACCTCAGAACTGTGGAGCTGCTTTCCTCCCTGAATTTTCCTTTCCTCCTACAGTCTGCGGGATATATTAAACCCAAGCTCAGTATCTCCCAATCAATATTTCCTGATTTAATTCGTCCTCCCTTTAGCAAATTTTTGCCTTGGTGTCATTCTGCACTATGGGCCTTGCCTTTTAAGCTTGGTTTCTTACAAATAAAGCTGATATTACTGAAATAGCAGATGTTGTCAGTGAGTGTCACTGAGTTTCACTACCTACATTCACACCCTTATAACCAATAAGTAATCAAAGTGGAACCACTTCTAATCAGTGAACAATACTGTACCTAATATAAAGAATAAAAAATGGCTGATGGATATAAAATATTAGATGCTTCATCATGTTCTGATATTACAAACCTTCTACCATCAATCTATTGTCCCATATAGACATCGTTTTCCAGTACTCAGTTAAGTGTCGCTTAATGAACTTGCAGTGATTGTCACTCAGTTAGTAACCTTTATTTTGGATCTCTACGTATTGATGACGTGCAGTGGCAGTCAGCCACCCTAAACTTAATAAACAAAACCTGTGTGTTATAACAAATATCCAGGCAATGATCCAAGAGGCAGTCACACCCCTTAGGTTAGGTAGTGGTACAGGTCTCGTTAGTGGTCAGGGACAAGAGGGTGTGACTGCAACTCAGGCAGGTAAGACTTCAGATGCAGTGCTGGAGGAGCCTCAGCCTTTGCCCTTGTCCAACAGGTATGAGATTCTTGCTGCCTGTGTGGATGAGGGAAAAGCCTGCAGGATGGATGAGCAAGCTGACCATGGCACCATGGTGCAGGAGGCCATTCAAGTGGGGGGAGTGAAAGGGACTGTAGTTGTGGTAGGGGACAGTTTTGCCGGGGATAGATACTGTTCTCTGCAGCCGTGACTGAGATTTCCGAAGGTTGTGTTGCCTGCCAGGGTTAAAGACATTTCCTCGCGGCTGGAGGAGAACTTGGAGTGGGAGGGGGAAGATCCAGTTATCGTGGTCCACGTAGGAACCAACGACATAGGTAGAACTAGAAATGAGGTTCTGCTGAGGAAGTTTGAGGAGCTAGGATCCAAATTAAAAGGCAGAACCTTAAAGTTAATAATCTCAGGATTGTTACCTGAGCCACATGCAAATTGGCATAGGGCCAAACAGATTAGAGGTTTAAATGTGTGGCTCAGAGTGTGGTGTGGGAGGAAGGGGTTTCAGTTCATGGGGCACTGGCACCAGTACTGGGGAAAGAGGGAAAGGCGCCACTTAAACCAGGCTGGGACCTGTATACTGGTGAACCGAATAACTAGGGCAATAGACCGGGCTTTAAACTAATGAAGGGGGGGTGGGAGGATTCAGGAAAGAGTACATTTAAAAGCAGCAAGAGAAATGGCAAGGCTCTAGAGCAGAGTAGAGTTTTGGGTAAAAATAAGCAGAGTGGGTCAGGAAGGGACAGAGAAGTAACAGGTTATAAGGCATCAGTGACTAAGGTGACATCAGGGAAAAATAGAAATAAGTCAAAGCTAAAGGCACTATCTGAATGAGCGAAGCATTCGCAACAAAATAGATGAATTAATACCACTGATAGAAATTAATAGGTTTGATCTAATAGCCATTACGGAGACGTGGTTGCAATGTGGCCAAGGTTGGGAACTAAATATTCCAGGATACATAACTTTTAGAAGAGATCGGCAAAATGGAAAAGGAGGAGTGGCCCTGATAATAAAGGATGAGATAAAGACAGTAGCGAGAAAGGATCTCAGCTCCGAAAATCAAGAAGTAGAAACAGTTTGGGTGGAGCTAAGAAACAGCAAGAGGCAGAAAACATTGGTAGGAGTTGTTTATAGGCCCCCAAACAGTAGTTGTAATGTAGGGCAGAGTATAAATCAGGAAATTAGAGGCACATATAACAAGGGTAATACAGTAATCATGGGTGACTTTAATCTACATATAGACTGGGCAAACCAAATTTGCAGTAATAATGTGGAGGACGAATTCATGGAATGTATGAATGACAGTTTTCTAGATCAGTATGTTGAGGAATGAACTAGATCTACTATTGTGCAACGAGAAAGGGTTAATTAATAACCTTGTAGTAAAGGGGCCTTTAGGGAAGAGTGCCCATAATATGATAGAATTTTATATTGAGTTTGAAAGTGATTTAGTTAAATCCGAAACTAGGGTCTTAAATCTAAACAAAGCAGACTATGTAGGTATGAGGGGCGAGTTGGCTAAGGTAGATTGGGAAACTATATTAAAAAGTATGACAGTAGATGGCTAGCATTTAAAGAATTAATACATAATTTACAACAAATATATATTCCTTTAAGGCACAAAAACCCCACAGGAAAAGTGCTCCAACCATGGCTAACAAGAGAAGTTAAAGATAGTATTAGATCAAAGGAAGAGGCTTATAATGTTGCCAAAAATAGTAAGCCTGAGGATTGGGAGGATTTTAGAATTCAGCAAAGGAGGACCAAGAAATTGATGATGAAAGGGAAAATAGAATGAGAGTAAGCTAGCGAGAGACATAAGAACAGACTAAAAGTTTCTATAGGTATGTAAAAAAGAAAAGATTAGAAAAAGTAAATGTGGGTCCCTTACAGGCTGAGACAGGAGAAATTATAATAGGGACTAAGGAAATGGTAGAGAAATTAAACAAATACTTTGGGCTGGATTTTCTCAATGGAGACGTGCTGGAGGCGGGACTTCTGCTTTCCGGGTTTCAGTCCAGTCCCGTCCCCAGCGATGCCTGACCAACCCACACTGTTTTTCCTTTATTGGCCTTGTTAAGCCCGTCCTACCGGCCAATTAAGGGAAAGCCGGTGGCTGTTGACATCAGCATATGACGCTTCATCGTCAAAATTTTTTTGACAGATGAATTGTCACCGTTTGATAGCTTTGAGAAGCTGTCAAACACTGACAATCTCTGTTCCAAGGTGAGCCCTTGCACACAGGCTCACCAAGACACCTCTCCTCAGCAGAAAGCAGATGGCTGCTGCATCTGAGAATGCAGCAGCCATTCTGTCACCTCTGCCGTTGAGATGAGGCACCTCTGGATCCTGAAAGGTTGAAGCCTGCAGAAAGAAACAAAGGTAAGGAAACTTTTTCCAACACTTTACAATCACCTCTCATACTAACCTATCCACACTTGCACCCATCATTCACCTCTACAGCTGACATTTCAACCCCTCTACCCCTGCAGACCCACTGCTCGCCTCGCTGACCCTGGCTAGGTTTGCAGCCGTAGGGAAGCCCGCAATTGCAGGGGTAAAATGGAGAAAAGCCTCAAAACTGCCTGTTAACAGGCAGTTAATTGGCTCTAATCCCCATCCCGCCTCGGAGACGCGTCTCGAGGACCCGCCTCCCGGGAAGATGGCACAGAGGCGAGTTGGGAGCGTGGTCGGTACCCAGTTTCTGCCATTTTCCCGGCAGTCACACCACCCCAGGGCTGGGAAAATTCCCCCCTTTGTGTCCGTCTTCACAGAAGAAGATGCAAAAAAACTTCCCAGAAATAGTGGAGAGCCAAGGGTCTAGCAAGAATGAGGAACTGAAAGAAATTAGTAAAAAAGAAGTACTGGAGAAATTAATAGGACTGAAAGCCGATAAATCCCCTGGACCTGATGGCCTACATCCTAGGGTTTTGAAAGAGGTGGCTATAGAGATAGTGGTTGCATTGGTTGTCATTTTCCAAAATTCCATAGATTCTAGAACGGTTCCTGCAGATTGGAAGGTAGCAAATGTAACCCTGCTATTTAAGAAAGGAGGGAAGAGAGAAAACAGGGAACTACAGATCAGTTAGCCTGACATCGGTAGTAGGGAAAATGTAGAATCTATTATTTAGGACGTGGTAACAGGGCACTTAAAAAATAATAATAAGGTTGGGCAGAGTCAACACGGATTTATGAAAGGCAAATCGTGTTTGACAAACCTGTTCGAATTTTTTGAGGTTGTAACTAGCAGAATAGATAAGGAGGAGCCATTGGATGTGGTGTACTTGGATTTTCAGAAGGCATTTGATAAGGTGGGCCACACAAGAGGTTATTAAACAAAATTAGGGCTCATGGGATTGGGGGTAATATACTAGCATGAATTGAGGATTGGTTAACGGACAGAAAACAGAGTAGGAATAAACAAGTCATTTTCGGGTTGGCAAGTTGTAACTAGTAGGGTACCGCAAGGATCAGTACTTGGGCCTCAGCTATTCACAATCTATATCAATGATTTGGATGAGGGGACCAAATGTAATATATCCAAGTTTGCTGAGGATACAAAGCTGGGTGGGAATGTAAGTTATGAGGAGGATGCAAAGAGGCTTCATGGGGATATAGACAAGCTAAGTGAGTGGGCAAGAACATGGCAAATGGAATATAATGTGGAGAAATGTGAAGTTATTCACTTTGGTAGGAAAAATAGAAAACAGTATTTTTTAAATGGAGAGAGATTGTGAAATGTTGGTGTTCAGAAGGACCTGGGTGTCCTTGTACACAAATCACTGAATGTTAACATGCAGGTACAGCATAGCCTTTATTACAAGAGGATTTGAGTATAAGAGTGAAGACACCTTATTGCAATTATATAGGGCCCTGATGAGACCACACCTGGAGTATTGTGTACAGTTTTGGTCTCCTTACCTAAGGAAGGATATACTTGCCATAGAGGGAGCGCAACGAAGTTTCACCAGACTGGTTCCTGGGATGGGGGATTGTCCTATGAGGAGAGATTGAGTAGACTAGGCCTGTATTCTAGAGTTTAGAAGAATGAGAGGTGATCACATTGAAACATACAAAATTCTTATGGGGCTTGACAGGGTAGATGCAGGGAGGATGTTTCCCCTTGCTGGGGAGTCTATAACTAGGGGTCACAGTCTCAGAATAAGGGGTCGGCCATTTAGGACTGAGATGAGGAGAAATTTCTTCAGAGGGTGGTGAATCTTTGGCATTCTCTACCCCAGAGGGCTGTGGAGGCTCAGTTGTTGAGTATATTCAAGACAGAGATCGATAAATTTTTGAAGATTAAGGGAATCAAGAGATATGGGGATAGTGCAGGAATGTGGAGTTGAGGTAGATGATCAGCCATGATCTTATTGAATGGTGGAGCAGGCTCGAGGGGCCAAATGGCCGACTCCTGCTCCTGTTTCTTATGTTGTAATTAATGATTTCAAGGCTTTAGTCTGATGGTGATTGTGCTTAAGATATTTTTTTCCAGGATTTACTATTTTTACAGAATCACTGAATTTAATCCCCAAAATACAATCACTATCTGTAGTAAAAACTGAATTTGACTCATTCAGTTGCCATAAATCAGTGGTCCTGATGATATCTAAACTTCATGAATAGGTTCCAACCTGTAACTCACTGCCAAGTATATAAACTGTCTGAACCTCTATTATATTCCAATCTGTAACTCACTCCTGGGTATACTTTTATTCCATACATGAACCATCCAAAGCTCATTGCCATGTTCTTGCCTGTAACTCACGCCCGGTTATCCAATATTGTTCAATATATAAGCCATCTAATCTTACCAATTAGATTTCAGCCTGTAACCCACCGGCTGATTATCCTATATATAAACCATTTGAACCCCCTCAATTATAACTAATTTCCAAGTAACTGAAATCCTTTATTTATAAAGGGCCCCTCAATTAAATTCCAACCTGCAACACACCAACCTGCAATTTCCAAGACAGTCCCTTTGACCTTTTTTAAAGATGGGTAGTATGTTCTCATCATAAAATAGCTACCATTAATCATGATGCCAACTCTCAACTAAACTACTCCTTCATACTTAAGGATTTATTGCTCTCTACATTACCGCCTTAAATTCTAGGTTGTAGTTCATTCTCAGATATCCATTGTTCTATACATTAACCATCTGAATTCCTTGATCAGAATCTAGCCTGTAACTCACTCCAGGCATTTCCATTATTATATACATAAACCACCTGAGCCCCTCAATTAGATTCCAGCTTGTGTAACACACCCAGGTATCAATTATTCTATATAGAAACTATCTGAACCCCTCGAATAGATTCCAGCCTGTAACTTACTCCCAGGTATCCATTATTCTATATAGAAACCAGCCCATCATTTCTGGGCATCTGTTGCTGTTTGATTGCCAGATGTATTTTTTTCCTGACCCCTTTTAATGGAAATGCTTTTTTTCTTCCACTTGTTCTAAGTTTGCTATAAATTTGAAGTGCCCTGGTAAAAACCAACACCTGAGGGAAGAAAACACAAAAGTGTTCTTGTGCAACTGGAAACATTTAATTAGCGACTCATACTGTGCTGGTTGATCCTCAATATTCGGCCCGTGTGATGATTTATGATAACTAAGGCATCCATCAGTTTTTATGGGTTGAATTGATCCTGCAGGAATTTGATATCTGAAACAGAGTACATAACAAGTGTGTAATGGACTCCACTGTGAAATTCCGCTTTTGCAGTCACTAAATATTTGAGATGGTAGTACATTCTTTAACAAGTCTGTTGTGTTTCCAAATTTGTCTGCTCATTCTCAGCAGTGTTTTTTGTTTCAATCATTTTTCGACAGCATGCAGGGCACAAAAAAAGTACGAATAAACCTCAAACACACGCCAGTTGGATCTGCCCACTATGCCTCACACCACGACAAACGACGTTAACATGGCCTGCAGGATTCAGGCTTAGAGGCAACTGCAGCTGTTTTACTTTCGCAATATACTCCTGCCTCTCAATGCTCCACAGAAGAAAGGATGTTGATTCCTTGGGTCCTGGGAGCTGCAGCCCAAAGAGTGGGTCTCCATTGGACCCAAATTAGCAGCCTTGCTTCTGAGTTGTAGACACACATGGAGAAGGTGCAAAGACATCTCTCTGATTTACTGTCCGCTCTCAATTCAACAGTCCCCTTCGCCTCCAGCTTTGATTTCTAAAACTGATTCATCACAGAGTAGACTTCATTATACTTGCTGCGTTTTTCTCCGCACCCCTCCCCGGCACCGTTTTTGACATCTCGAAGCTGCTCTGTCAGCTGGTGTTGTGTTCCTGCTGGGCTGATTACTTCAAATCCCAAGGCTTCATTTTAAAATAATGTGGAAATCAACTAATTGAATACAGGATTTTGGTGGTGGGGGCAGGGGGAGGAGGAGGGAGCAGAGAGGGAGGTTAATGCCTACTTTTGCCTGTTGTACTTGTGTCTGTTTATTTGATGAAGTAGTGTAGCTTCAGGTATCTCTTCACAGACTGCAAAGGCAGCCCTTAGTAGGTTTGAGATGTATGAGGAAATGCAGAACTACTTTCTGAAATTAAAAAAAAAAAAAATGTTTCCTTCTCCAGTGCAAGAAGAAACACACACTCGTCTGCCCCGAATTCTCCCGGACCGGGAGCTGCACGCAGGGCTCCAAGTGCAAGCTGCAGCACCGACAGTGGAAAAGCCACAAGCGGAAGCACACTTCTGAAACAAGTCGGGATGGAGCGGCACAGGAGGCCGTGACTTCAAAGCGGGTCAAACTCGCAGACAAGACTGAAAGGTAAAGCAGGGTTATCACCACTGGGAGCTTGAGACAAAAATGACTGGTCACAAACTCCGCGCTCTCTGAAATTTGGCAAAAACTTTAAAGAAACAAATACCTGCAAATCTGATAGCTTAGTGTGTGAATCACTACCTGCTATGTTGCAGAGTCACGCAGACCAAGGAAGTTCTTGCCTGTGCTGAGTTAACTGATATTAGTGGGGTCGGCAGTTGGGGCGCTACAGTTTGCCCTATTGCCCCATGGCGAGAGAGAGGAAAAAGAACTACTAGAGTTCCAGCTTCTGATTGTTATCTAGTAATCCGTGCTGGAAAGTGCGTGAGCATGAACATTCAGTGAGAAGAGGATCAAGTTTGGCTGTGATGTCCTCTATGGTCAAATAGCCTCCCAATACGCAAAAAATGGCCACTTGGACAAGGCACTGCTCACAAAACCACAGCCGACCATGAGTTTGAGCCTTCAGAAGAGGGGTGTAAGAAATATAGAGCGGAAGGAAATTTCTAAATAAATATCCCAAATGCCTTCGTATTTCACAGCAGAGATCAGTGATTGGACTGCATGATTTGTGTACTCCCTGCTGACCTTTGCCCTTCGTCTCTGAATTTTAACCCATTGCAGAGACAGAAATTGGAGGTAAAGAGGATCAAGTATATCACAGGTAATCTAGAAATAGTTATTTTTCTTAGAATAACCTGGGCATCATAAGTCATAATGCCTCCTTGCAGTTCATGATGGTATGACAGAGGGACTCTACACAAAATGGCTGCTTGCAGCATGACTTTAATGCAGGATCAAAGGAGGACAACAGACTCCATAAAAGTGTGGAAATTCAGATAATTACATTACACCTTGATGAACAGACCCTGCCTTTTACGTGCAACAAGCAAAGTTACCATGCTGCCATGTGTTGCACTGAATAGAAGTCACTTCTTCTGTATGGAAGTGAGGGTGATCAGAGGTCAGTTCCCATTCCCTCCCCCAGGACCTTATAGGCTCCTGCACAAGAAATCGTTACTTCAGGTTTCGATACAAAAACTAGGTACTGTAATATGATAAAAACATATTAGAAAGATTTAAACCAGTTCTCATTGAATTCTCAATCTCAGCCGTGCCATTGTATTAAGGCCAAATACTGGGAGGCAAGGAAAGTTCCCCCAATTCCTTCTCGCGCTGCTCCAAGGTTTCATTCAGAGAAACTCTGAGCAGCTTGTTTTGGGGCAGTGGGGAGGAGCTATGGGGAAATACCTTAAAAAAGAGGGGCTGTCGTGTCACTCTCCATGCAAGGGGAGAGAGAGAGGCTTTAGCATTTTTATGTGCAGCTTTATCTCTACAGTCCTCCTGATGTGACAGCTCCCTTGCCATAGGCAGGGTAGGAAATCGTAAGAATGAGTCCATCCTGGTCCACACACGTTTCTCATCTCAGGATAAACACTGCGGCGCTGGCAAAGACCAGTGAGAAAGTTGCCCATTCCTTCTTATGACTGGTGCATGTGGCAGAGACCTAAAGAGAGGAAGGATATTTAAAAAAAAAAAAAAAATGATTCCAAAGTTAACTTTTTCCAGTGGAATTGTCGAATGAATATTTGAAGTGGCACTGTACAGTTTGCAAATGGCTTATATTTAAATCTAGAGTCAATGAAATCCTGCTCAAAGCAGAGCTACACTTGGCAAACTAGTTACATGTTTATCAGGATTTAACTCTTAACTATTGATTTCAACAAAGATAATTGACATAACTTTTCTCTTTCTGGAACATTTGGATTAAAGGGTGTACTGCGCATGGGAACACAGCAATTCAGTAGCATCCAAAAAGTATTGTCTTTCCAATGAAATGGAATCCTTTAGTGTATCAGATTACTGGGTTTTATATGAAAAAGTGTTAACATGGTTTTCTCAACCTTTGGCAGAGAGCTGGAGGGGAAGACCTTGAGACAAGTGTCAACAGAGAGAAGAGCTGACTCCTCTGTCAACACCGGAGAATCGAGTAGTAGCAGCAGCAACAGCCAGCATTGGCTGCCAGCCTTCATCGCTCTTCACTCATCTGCATCCTCTGAAGAGAAAGCTGATTCTGAAGGAGAAGAGGAAAGGGCAGGCGAAGTACTGGGTATGTATTTGAAAGACACTCACAAAGGAGCCAACATCTTGTCTATTTTTTTTAATGTTTGGCCCAATTTCAGATGGATTTATAGTAAGGTTGTCTTGGCTCTGACGGCCACATACCCATACTTCCAGCAGAGAATGCTGTATAACAATGATTAGATAGCCTGACAAGTTTTAGCTCCTTAACCCAGGGATGCTGCGGCCAATTGTAACATCTCTACTGCCTAACTGGTTTAGATTAATTAACTCAGCACACATCGCAGATCAAACCTGGAACGCCTGGCTCTTTTTGGTCACCTGCTCATAACATCATCATCAGCTTTAACGTAGTAAACATCCTGATGTGATTTCATAGAGAAAAAATGGATGCCCAACAGTAGTAGGAGTGTTAAGGGAGGTGAAGCATGGTCAAATACCAAGACTGTGAATAGGGTTTTGAAGGTGGGGAGAAGAGAATTAGAATCATGGAAATTACATAAAGGAAGCCATTTGACCCATCATACCTTTGTTGGTGTTTGTTCTTCAGCTGGAGCTACTTTAATCCCTTGCCTTGCAAGTAACATTGTATAGGGAGTCTCTGACATGGACCTTCCAGATTTGACATGTTTGTACAAGTCACATACTGATCTGGTCACCTCCAAGGCGCAAGCATGTCAGTCTTTCGAATCAATTTTCAGCCAATCAAAGGGCATTTTGTTGGAAGATGGTCCCTCCTCCAAATGGTGAGACCACAAAGAGGAAGAAAACTTTTTAAAAGAGGGAAAAAAATCAATTAAAATGGATAGATTTGGTTAAAGTACCCAGAAAAAGCAATCTCCATGGGAAGAATGCATGCATGAATTAAGGGCAAGATCTGCCTTGGCTATGATGCCCTCCATAGTTTGGCAACACTCAATGGCAGACCTGAAAGGTGGACACTTGAGAAAGGCACCGGACATGACCCGTCCCAGTGGGGCCACACCCCAACAAGGAGTCATTGTCCTCGGGAGAGGAGAAAGAAATTGTAGAAAAATAAAATTGAAGTCAATAGGAGAGAGTATATGGGGGAAGGGAAGCAAAAGTGAAGTGTTGCAAATAATTTTTAGTTACAATTCTGTTTTAAGCATTCTATAGGGTTAATATTACAGCAATAAAGCTATTCTTAACATCTGAATAGCTCTATTGTAATTTTAACTTACTTCCTGGCATGTGAACTGAGAACTGACTGACCCAGGGAGCCCAGTGTTTCCCCAGACCAGCTGGCAATCTAAGCATTAAAAAAGAAAGTTCTTAAAACACACAATATAGATATAATTTACAGAAAATGGAATGGAATGCAGTTAAAATAGAATTCACAATTTTACAAAGCATTTGGAGCAGCGCAAGAGTCGGTGGAGATTTTCATGACAATCTACCAGCTGGTCCTTCAGGTTGAGCGAAAAACCAGCAGGAAATGACTGGCATTTTAAATACTCAATATCCACCCCTTCCAACACTGGAGCTGCACTGTGTACGATTTACCAGATATACTGCAGCAACTCACCAAGGTTACTTTGTCAGCATGTGGCTCTTCTATGACCTCCATCAGTTAGAAGGACAAAAGCAGTAATGTCATGAACACCAAGTTCCCCTCCAATTCACGCACCATCCTGACTTGGACATATACCACCATTCCTTCATCATCACTGGGTAAATATCCTGGAATTTCCTACTTAACACCATTGTGGGATCACCATCATCACAAGGAGAAGGCCCACCATCACTTTCTCAGGCCGATCATGGATGAACAATGAATACAGACTTGCCAATGTCGCCCAAATTGCAAGAACAATTTTTTTTTTAAATGTTCATAACATTTTTACTGCAATACAGGAAACTTTGTTATATCTGGCACCGACGGGACCGAGCTGTTGCCGATCTATCAAAACTGCCGGACATACAAAGTTAATGTTGAAGCATACGGAGGTTTTCATCTCCGTATCTGACAACAAACACTGTTGCTTAGCAACAGCTTGTAAACAGTCGGCCCATACCTTGGAAGCATCTCTGTAGCTTAGCAACAGCTTCAGAGAGACTTTCCAGAGCCCGACTGTTGAAAACAAAGCCAGTAGAAGAAAAAAAACCTAACAAAACTGCTCCTGATTTCTGCCGGTAGATCGAGGTTTCCGGACATACAACCTCCGGATAAACCAAAGTTTCCTGTATTAAGCAATTCAATGTTTGAGATTGGTTTTTAAAGAGAGAGAGGGGAGTACAGAATTTCTTGGAGATGAAAACACTAAGGGTTAAAAGTGATGTCCTTAATGCACTGTGTCTGTACTGTCCGTAGCAGAAAGCTCACAGGTTACAAAGTCATCTCTGAAATAACATGCAGAGTCATAGAATATTTAATTGCTGTAGTCTCCGGAATCAGCTGTGAAAGGGTTAAGGCCACCACAAAGAGAACTGGAGGTATCAAAGACTAGAGGGGCAGACAAACGATCCTGATCGTTTCGGGTCGTCTACTGGAGTTTAGGTCACTACCCAAGCATTGAACAAAAACAGCTTGCCACTTCAGAGACGATTCTAATTTTCCATTTTTCATCCACTATTTAAATAGTTTAAAGCCAGCTTAAAAATGTGCTGGGACTGATAATTTCAAGATGACTGCACAACTCGCAGATCACCTCATGCATGCGGTAATTTAATTACTGATCGTTTGTTGTACTTTAATTTGTTCGAGAAAGAGCACAAAAGTCTCAAGGAAACGAGCAGATGTTTCTGTTTCCCATTTGCCCGTTTAGCGAGGGGTAAATGGCAGCATTCACCCTGGCTACAGCCAGAGAGGGGAGAGAGAGATGGGTCTTTACAGCTCTGATTGATTCCTTTTGTAAACATTTTCCGGAGATATGCCTCTTTGAACTGTTATAAACAAGAGTTCAGCTTGGCAGGCAGCAGGCTTTTGAGATCCCAGCACATGTCATTTTATTGTCATATTTCATGGTCATAATCATAATGGAAGGAGTTCACTACCACCTTTTAACAGCACCACTGCGCGCACTTAACAGCTGAACAGGTTTGTTTGACATATCACTGGAGCATAGGTAATAAGGTGGTGCAGGGGATAAAATAGACTTTCTTCAGAGTAATTGATAGCTTTTGGATGTTACCATGTCGTGTCTGTGTCAGATAATAGCTCAGATAAGGGAGCATTTAGCTGTTAGGTTTATGATCGGTGAATTGTAATATATCCCAAAAAAATTGCTTTTGTTAACCCCTTTCACTCCTCTCTGCACACGATACATTTCTGAACATTTTGCTCACCAGCTTTCTCTCTTCATCTTCTGAAGGAACTGACTCCTTGCCGGGGTGTACAGTTCCACGACCACCTTGTCGTTCCTTGTGAAAACAACTATTATTCACATGTGAGCCATATATGCTGAGTGCCAACAGGCTGTCTGACCACAGAACAGATCACAGCCAAGCTGCATCCTGTCCTCACTGGAAGTCCACACATCACACTTTGTCATGGGGTCGCTGGATAGCGATCAGCAGTAGGAACCTTGGTTAATTGTCCCCTCCGTAGCATGGGCGCAAAGGCTGCTACTGCTAGTGAGATCATTTAACGCAACACAGACTGGGAGCCTTCCTTGTCTGTATGCCTCAGCTGCTCACTAGGGATACTGGTTGACCGATCAGGGCAGCTGGGTTAGCCATTTTTTTATTTTATTTTTGTGCACTGTTTAAGGAAAAAAAGAAAGACTTGCATTTATATAGTGCCTTTCACAACCTCAGGCCATGACAGCCAATTTGTGCACAGCAAGATCCCACAAACAGTAATAAGATAATGACCAGATAATTTTTTTTGGTGATGTTGATTGCAGGACAAATATTGGCCAGGGCACAGGGGAACACATCCCTGCCCTTCTTAAAATAGTGCAATGGGATCTTTTAAGTGCACCTAAGAGGGCAGACAGAGCTTCAGTTTAACTTCTCATCCGACAGATGGCACCTCTAACAGTGCAGCACTCCCTCAGTACTGCATTGGAGTGTCGGCCTAGATTATGTGCTCAAGTTTCTGGAGTGGGACTTGAACCCATGACCTTCTGACTCAGTGCTGAGTGTGTTACCACTGAGCCAAGGCACTGAGGTGATCCCAAATCTATACAAAACATTTTTGAGCACCTTACTTTAGGAAGGATGTCAAGACTGTGGAGAGGTTGTCAAAGAATGTCACTAAGAAGATGCTAGAGAGGCTGGAGAAACTGGGATATTTTCATTAGAACGAAGGTTAAGAGGAGATCTGATAGAGGTGTTCAAAGTTATGAGAGATTTGCATGAAGAAATTCAGGTACTAGAGGGCATAAATTTACAAAAGAACAAAACGAGTGGTTAGGAGAATTTTTTATGCAGAGGAATGCCCTAACAGAATCAGTTTTTAAAAAAATGGAAGTGTGTAGATGGTATTTAATTTTTTAAACAGTATGAGGAAAGGACAGGCGAATGGGACTAAGTGAATAGCTCTTTCAAAGAGCTGTCACAGGCACAGTGGCATCCTCCTGTGTCATATAGTTCTATAATTCTAGGAATGCTGAATCCATTTATAGATGAGAAGAAAAATTGCAAATGATTTGAAAACAACAAAAATCTTGGAAATACACAGCAGGTCAGTCAGTGCAGTGGAAAAAAAAGGCAGGTTAGCATTTCAGGTGAGACCTGTTCATCAGAACCAAATGTTCACCTGTCTCTACTTCAGAGACAAAAAGTAAATAAAAACAGAAAATACAACTTGCATTTATATAGCACCTTTAACATTGTAAAACATCCCTAGATGCTTCACAGGAGCGTTATACAAACAAAATACTAGCAATAATAAGCAGGACAGTCAGAATCTAAAGCCTCTTTCATACTGCCGCTCTTGTACTTTGGATTCCACAAGGCCGTTGCCCTTGAGCTGGCTCCTGCTGTCTACACTGTTAATTCTAGGTCTGCCGTAGGGATAAGGGAACTAGATTTAGTAGCACCAAGTAGTAAAGTCAAGGGCAACTAGGGATGGGCAATAAATGCTGGCCTTGCCAGCGACGCCCACATCCCATGAACAAATGAAGTCAAGAGTCGGATATGCTGACCTCGATCACCAAAGAAACAGTTAATGGTCGAATTGCCCGCAAACGTGTTTTTTTTAAACAATCAGGCATTGGAAAGTCCCACGAAGCTAACCAACCTTCCGAGTATTCACAGCATTTACAGTTTTTGGTTGGAATCTTTTTTGAAGACTTGGTGTCCCTATATTGTGAATTTTTTCTGGCAAAGCAAATCCCTTGCCCAGCAAGAAATGGACTGGTCTGCAGAATCTATCATGATACAGGGAAAATTGGCCATTGTTTGTAAACTTAGACTGTAGTGAACCTGGGCAACGGTTTCCACTTTTGCCTTGATGCAGATTACATATTTCTCCCTTGAAGGTAGTGATTCGTACAGGGGTACCAGCCTCTGCAGCACTCCAGTAGCTCACCAAAGATTTAGCCCAGATGGGCTATTCCACCTTGGGAAAAGCAGTATTGGAGTTCTCAAATCCTATTTTTGCACAGCATTTACACATACACACTTTTCCAGAAGAGCGTCACAGGAAAGCAATCAGCACCAGGAATCCTAGTTAATTTTTTTCTCCTTTTCCCCAGCTGAGAGGTAGTGAGGTTAACAGGTGCCAGCCTTGGCTCACTGGTAGCACTCTTGCCTCTGAGTCAGAAGGTTGTGGGCTCAAGTCCTACTCCAGAGACTTGAGCACAAAATTTAGGCTGACACATCAGTGCAGTACTGAGGGAATGCTGAAGTGCCGTCTTTTGGATGAGACATTAAACCGAAGCCCCATCTGCCCTCTCAAATGGACATAAAAGCTCCCACTTCTATTCGAAGAGCAGCAGGGGAGTCTGCAGGTATTGTGGCCAATATTTATCCCTCAACCAACACCTAAAACAGGTGATCTGATCATTTATGTCATTGCTGTTTGTGGGACGTTGCTGTGTACAAATTGTCTGCCACGTTTCATGCATTTGAACAAAAGTATGTCATTGCCTGTAAAGCGCTTTGGGATGTCCTGAGGTTGTGAAAGACGCTATGTAAATGCACATTTTTTCTTTATAGTTGTAGCACCCAACTGCTGCCCTGGTTATCAGCACAGATCAGGGATTAAACCCAGCACCTTATTAATATAGCTTAACGCTATGCCATTTATATGCTTAGCCAAAGGATTCCATCCTACAGTCCAAGGCCATCATGCTGACGATCTGGTCCTTGAAGCCTAGGCAACTCGATACTATTTGTGTTTATTTGCCTTGTTTGAATTTTGTGGAGCTGGAGGTTTTGAAATGGCTGTGTTTAGCACTGCTGCCTCTTTGGTGGATAAATCTTAACTCAAAGAGCAATATCTTTTAGTAGCAGCCACTTAAAATATATGCAAATTACTGGGATATGGATTTAAACTTAACGTGGTACCCCAGACCTACATGGACATCCCTGCACTAAGCCATTGGCATGCCCTAAATTATTATTTTTTTAATTTACAGTAGAGAATGCAGTCATTGAGACATCATTCTTGCCTTGCCTATTGTATCATTTCGCCGCCTTGTAGACAGACATTTTAGCATTTTGCAAGATATTGAGCACAGCAGCCCAAGAGAGTTGAATTAACATCATCACAGACCTAGTCATTAACCTAGTGTGCTTCAGCAAATATGTCATTTAAACTAATCTGTCCCCTCACTCGTTCAGACTCAATAACAACTCCTTCCAGTGGGTTACTCAGACAATGTCACCAACACTCAAATACTTAAACTATTTTAAATAAAACAAAAATAAGAAAACCATTTTGGTCATTTTGACACTTTGTTAAAAGGTATCTGATTATTTTAGGGGGGAAAAGGAGGAAAAACTGCCTCTTTGAAAGGAGATCCTGATGGAAGGGGGAAAATAACTGCTTCATAAAAATCCTGACCCAGGGTGGGAAAACATCACTATGAATGCTTCCATTCTTTCCAAAGTCAGCTTGTTCTTTCTCACTCTATCTCTCTCACTCACCCTACCTGTCTCTGACAGTTGGTGGCACTCTTGCATCCATGTCAGAAGGTCGTAGGATCAAATCCCTAGAACTTGGGCGTACAATCCAGTTAAGTACTGAGGGAGGTTCCGTGTTTCAAATTAAATGATACGTCACGACCCTGCCTGTCTGTTTTGGTGGTTCCCTTGACATTAAAGATCCTATGCCACTATTTGAAGAAGAGTAGGGAGTTCTTTTGATGTCCTGGCCAACATTTCTACCACGGCCAAACTCAAATAAGCTGCTCATTCATCTTATTGATGTGCACAAAAAAATGGCTGTCATGTTTGTCCAAATAACTGGTACTAAACTTCAAAGTAATTCACTATGTGAAGCACTGAGATGCTTCTGAGAAACATGATAAGATGCTACATAAGTGCAAGTCTCCCTCTGTCTCTGCTTTCTATGTCTGCCTGTGTTTATGCTATTCCCCTTTTCCTCTTCTCTCTCTCACCTCTCCTCTTACTGTGTGCATATCTCTTCCTCCCGTGGGTCTCTCCGTGCACCGCTCCTATTCAACCCCTCATCTACCATATCTGTCTCTTTGTATCTGCCATGCCATAAGAGAGATCAAACCTTGATCTTATGTTGCCAAAAGCTGATCTGTTCATGCACTTAATCTTAAAACCTAGCTGAACTCGTGTTACATTTTTTGCTGGTCCCACATTTTCAGACATTCCCACTTTAGATGATTATCAATGCATCAGCATCAACATTTTTCTTGTTTGAGGATTTTTGGTGAGAATTGCTCTTCTTCTCTAGATATTGGTTTTGTTCCCTTCCTGTCTCTGTATCATTGCCAAAGGAGACTTGCAGTTATGCAGCATTTTATCTTGCCTGCAGCCTGTGAGGCAGCATGCTCCGGTTCCTGAGTATTTCCACTAACTTGTGTGTTATCAGAGGTTACAAAAGAACTTGTCAGCCAACTGGATTTTTCACCATGCAAACCATTGGCCCAGAAATTAGGTTCAGGGGCTTGCCGCGCGTGCAAACCCCCGATGTGCACTCACCCGGCGCGC
This sequence comes from Somniosus microcephalus, assembly GCF_052327205.1. Classification (NCBI taxonomy): domain Eukaryota; kingdom Metazoa; phylum Chordata; class Chondrichthyes; order Squaliformes; family Somniosidae; genus Somniosus; species Somniosus microcephalus. The sequence goes on along the minus strand of NC_140993.1, from coordinate 59,816,713 downwards.
CAACATCTGAAGCCTGGGCCTGCTTGGAATTCCTGTCACTGGCCCGGTTCAGATGTCGGCGCGCTGTGCTTACCTGATCCAGTGGCGTAGTTGGTTCGATGTGCCGGCTGGGATCAGGTGAGCACTGTGCAGCCAATCAGGGGAGGGGAAACTTCATTCATGAGTTTGATCGTAAGAACTGTCAAACTCATGAAAAGTACGGGCGCCCAAAAGACTAGTTTAACTTTAAATAAAAAATTTTAAAAATCCCAATAATTAAATAAACTATAAATAACTTTAAAAAACTATTTTAAACAATTAATCAAATTTTTGAAAAAAATAATTTTTTTAAAAATCGGGTCTAAAACTACACTTACCTTACTGTAAAGTCCTTAAAAATAATAAAGCTGTGGAAAAAATGTTATAATTTTAAGTAATAGACCACTTACCTTAAAGACTGAAGTCCTTACGTCTCCTTTTTACATTCGTAAAAAGGAGAGGCCCTTACACACGCGCAAACCTGTCAAAAAGAAGGAAGTTCAACGTGTGCGCGCAGAGTCCTGCGCGCACGTGTTGGACCTCTGAACCCCTTGCAGGAAATGCCGGTTTCCCACGCATGCACTGTGCATGCTGAAATCCGGCACTTCCAACGGGCCCACGCGTGAGTACCCCATCCATACTCACTCGTTGGGACCGGAATTACTGGCCCATTGTTTAACAGTGAACCTGGTGCCCAGTGTAGTTACCTTTTTAATCAGGTTATCAGGAAGAGGAGCTGATGCTGCATTGATTTAACTCCTTGGGGAAAAAGAAGTGCTGAATAAATATCTGGGAATGGAACAGTAGGCACTAGGAATAAGTAATGGCTGAGATTCTCCAATGGACATTCTGTGCTGATGGGTTAGGGATTGGTAGGCTGTGGAAGGCAACTGGGCAGAGTTGAAAAGTGGCGATTTGGGAAGGGTTGAAGATTTGTTCTTTGGAAACCAGGGCAATATTTGTACTAAAATTGCCTCTGGAGGTTAGATGTGTGTCACAGTCAGTGAAGGTTTGGAAGAGCATTTTGTTATTCCATGGTTTCTTAGACTAATCGAATTGAATTTTTTGATGAAGTAACAGAGAGGATTGATGAAGGGAATGCAATGGATGTTATCTACATGGATTTTAGGAAGGCATTTGACAAAGTACCACATAGAAGGCTGGTTAACAAAATTGAGGCTTATGGAATAGGTGGGTCAGCAGCAGCTTGGATAAGGAATTGGCTTAAGGACAGAAAACAGCAAGTTGTGGTAAATGGCTGTTTTTCAGATTGAAGGATGGTAGACAGTGGTGTTCCCCAAGGGTCAGTGCTGGGGCCACTGCTTTTTTTGATGCATATAAATGACCTGGAAATTGGAATACAGAGTAGAATTTCTAAATTTGCTGATGACCCCAAACTTGGCGGTGTGGCAAACAGTGAGGATGATACCAATCGACTGCAACAGGACATAGAAAGGCTAGCAGAATGGGCAGACAAGTGGCAGATGGAATTTAATACGGCGAAGTGTGAGGTGATGCATTTTGGCAGAAGGAACAGGGAGAGGCAATTTACACTTAATGGCACAGTTTTAAAGAGTGTGCAGGGACAGAGGGACCTGGGACTTAATGTGCATAGGTCCCTGAAGGTGACAGGACATATTGAGAGAGTGGTTAACAAAGCATATGGGATCTTGGGCTTCATAAATAGAGGTATATTGAGTACAAAAGTAGAGAAGTTATGCTGAACCTTTATAAAGCTCTGGTTAGGCCACAACTGGAGTATTGCATCCAGTTCTGGTCACCACACTTTAGGAAGGATTTGAAGGCCCTTGAGAGGCTGCAGAAGAGATTTACCAGAATGGTTCCGGGGATGGGGAATCTTAGCTACAAGGATAGGTTGGAGAAGCTGGATTTGTTTTCATTAAAGGAGGTTGAGGGGTGATTTGATAGAGGTGTACAAGATTATGACGGGTTTGGATAGGCTAGATGGGGAAAGGCTGTTCCCACTAGTTGATGGTACAAGGACTAGGCGACACAGATTTAATGTTTTGGGCATGAGATACAGCGGGGACATGAGGAAAACTGACCTGGAGTTCACTGCCGACAGAAGTGGTGGAAGCGGAGACACTCAATGTTTTCAAGGGGAGACTGGATAGGCACTTCAGAGAAATAAACTTGCAGGGTTACAGGGATAGAGCGGGGGAATGGGACTGACTGGATTGCTCTACAGAGAGCCGGCATGGACTCGATGGGCCGAATGGCCTCCTCCTGTGCCGTTATGACTCTGGCCACGATTTTGCCGGCGCTCAGAGAGGCGGGCCAGAGGTTTAATACCATATAAATAGATTAATTTGTTGTTTGTAGGATCTTGCTGTGTGAAAATTGACATGCTGTATTTGCCTACATAGCAACAACTTGAATTTATATAACGCTTTTAACATAGTAAAACGTCCACGTCCCATGGTGCTTGGAGTGTTATGAAGCAAAATTTGACACCGAGCTACATGAGATATTAGGGTAGGTGACCAAAAGCTTGGTCAAAGTGGTAGGTTTTAAGGAGCATCTTAAAGGAGGAAAGAGAGGTAGCGAGGCGAAGCAGTTTAGGAAGGGAATTCCAGAGCTTAGGGCCTTGGCAGCTGAAGGCGCAGCCACCAATGGTTGAGCAATTAAAATTGGAGATGCTCAAAAGGCCAGAATTGGAGGAGAGCAGCTGTCTCAGTTGTAGGGCTGGATGATATTACAGAGATAGGGAGGCACAAGGCCATGGAGGGATTTAAAAACAAGGATGAGAATTTTTAAATCTGGGCATTGCTTATCCAGGAGCCTATGTAGGTCAGCAAGCACAGGGGTGATAGGTGAATGGGACTTGGTGCGAGTTAGGACACAGCAGCAGAGTTTAGGATCACCTCAAGTTTCCGGAGGGTAGAAAGTGGGAGCCCGGCCAGGAGTGCGTTGGAATACTCAAGTCTGGAAGTAACAAAGGCATGGATGAGTTGAGGCATGGGCGGAGTCGAGCGATGTTGCTGAGGTGGAAATACAGGTAGGTGGTCTTAGTGATGGCGTGGATATGTGGTCGGAAGTTCATCTTGGGGTCAAATATGACACCAAGGTTGCAAACAGTCTGGTTCAGCCTCAGACAGATGCCAGGGAGAGGGATGGAGTTGGTGAATAACAATAGTGAATGCTATTCAACAGCAATCCATTGGCTGTAAATCTTTTGGGTAAATCTCAAGTTTGTTCTTTAATTTTCTACAAGTTTTAGAAGAACAGACCAGAGTATTTAATGAGAAGTTGCAGAGTGATACTCATCGTAATGCCATATGAAGCAACCCAAAAATCACCCAGCAGAAACTTAATTTTATCTTAAAGTATCTATTATTTTAAACAGTTTTTAATGACACTTTTTGTAGTTGAGGGCATTATTGCAAGGGAATGGATTACTATCCATACAGATTACCCAATTATCTCCACGTAACAGTGCTGCACATGAACTGGTAGCACTTGACTCTGAAGTATTGAGTTGAGACTGCCCAAACGCAGTAGTACCCTACGTAAACTTGAGGTCATCCAAAACTCGGCTGCCTGTGTCCTAACTCGCACCAAGTCCCGTTCACCCATCACCCTTGTGATCACTGACCGACATTGGCTCCCGGTTAAGCAACGCCTCGATTTCAAAATTCTCGTCCTTGTTTTCAAATCTCTCCATGGCCTCGCCCCTCCCTATCTCTGTAATCTTCTTCAGCCCCACAACCCCCTGAGATATCTGCGCTCCTCTAATTCTGCTCTCTTGAGCATCCCTGATTATAATTGCTCAACCATTGGTGGCCGTGCCTTCTGTAGCCTAGGCCCTAAGCTCTAGAACTCCCTGCCTAAACCTCTCTGCCTCGCTAACTCTCTTTCCTCCTTTAAAACCTACCTCTTTGACCAAGCTTTTTGTCACCTGGCCTAATTTCTCTTTATGTGGCTCGGTGTCAAATTTGTTGTCATTTAATACTCCTGTGAAGAGCCTTGGGACATTTTACTACATTAAAGGTGCTATATAAATACTTGTTGTAGTAAACATTAAAGTGAATAAGCCAGCTCCCCTGATAACTCAGTGCAGTAATGAGCTACACAAACCATGTTTGATCCCCAGTCTATGCTGAGTTTGCTAATTTCAGAACAAGCTGCGGCTGGGGAGGAAGGAACGAGAAAAGAGGCATCCCTGGGCTGGGAAGGGGAATGGAATTGTTTTCCATTCCTGATTACTGTCCAGAGACTTTAGCGTGACTCATAAAAGGTGGGGCAGAGTCGGGCTCAACTGTGATTTCCCTTCCCACCTCCAACCAAGCGCTCTCACACAGAAGTGCTGGCATCTGTGGAAACATACCGAGCGTGAGTCACAGCTTTAAAGAGGATGGGAAAAACAAGACATACACCAGGATAAGGGGTTTAAACAATAAAGAATTTGTACTAATGTTTAGCAGAGACATAAACTTGCGAGTAATAAACAGCAAACACTTGTGGTATAATACCTTGCAACTTTGTCAGCTTTCAGTCTGCTCCAACTCGCACTTAGGCTCTGCAAGGGTTAAATACAGATAATTATGCTGAACTTAGTGATCACTTTGCATTAGGTTGATGTATGGGTGTTTTAGTAAGGGCAGAGAGCTGTTAAATGGACTCCACTGTTTTTTACATAAATTAGTGAAAAAATCATGAATCAATGCCAGAGCTGGTTATATCCCAAATAAAGTTTGTTTATATTCATCTCCTAAGAAAGTGCCAGGACCGTCTGAATATATTTTGAAGAGACCAAAAGCTTTGGAAAAATATCGATACAACTTAACAAAAGCACTTTCCATTAAAGTCGACAAAGGGATAAAAATAAATGTTAAATCCACCCTTCAGGATGGTGGGTTGCTAAAACGTGTTTGAATTCTGAATATTTGAGCTCATGGCACAAGTGATGCTTCAGTATAGTTTTGTGACATGCCATTCCCACTTAGTATTTTGTGGGCTTGAAATTCCACTGTGGAGACTAGCTGATGGATGTTGAATGAGCTTATATGAAATTCCTTCCTCCGCTCATTTTAAAAAAAGTTAACCTGTTTGAAACAAGCTGGTTAACACCTCCGTTAAAATAGCGCAGAAAGGAATTTCACATTAATGCGTTCAGGATTCATTACTATCATGTGGCATAATGGCAAGACCGTTGTCTCGGTTTTGTTTTTATTTTCTTATTCTTCTTCCCTATAACCACGCCCTCTCCAAACCCACATTACTCTGCTCAGCATATTCCGCCTGTCACAAATTTTGGACAGTGTGGGTACAATCTTGAGTATGAGAAGATGTGTTATGAGGGATCATTTTTAATCTGTGCCTACCTGTAATTACTACTAGGAGCCAAGAGCTCCATATGGCCCAAGTGCCCTATCAGCTTTTAAAGCACAATATGGTTTGCTCACTGTGTATCTTCATGTGTCAGTTAAGGTAAGGCACAGCTGGAAAAGCAGAATTTATACTCACCAAGTGCTGACTAGCTCTGTCACTCAGGTGATGTATGGGGTGGCTGAGACAAAATGTGGAGCTCTGCATTCATTACCCTGAAAATAGAGCTCAGCCTAACTGCAGCCATGTGAGATTATCATCTCTTGCTGTCTGATTGTATGGACGCTCTGAGGAAGAATGCCAAGTTACTGCCAGCTAAGTTGTGCATCTGTGGGAATATAATTACAATGGGAATTATTTTTAAGTCTGCCCACACCTACTGGGTGTGGAGTGGGGAAGACAGTAATGGAGCAAGATGCTATACCACCCACTAATAGGCTGCAAGTTAAGTCAACAACAACTTGTATTTACATAGCACTCCATGTACAAGAGCACCTGTGTACTCTATGATGTAACTGCCAAGGAAATTAGATAAGACGACCAAAGATCAAAAGATGAATTTTTGCTTGTTGAACTAGGAACACTCTACCTGTTATTCACTTAGAGTTATCTGGAGCTGAGTGGGAAGATTCACAACTTCAAGTGGAAGATCTACAGCTTTAGTCCCATTAATGCTATAGACAGGGCTAAGCGATCCCACAATCAACAGATCAGATCAAAGCTCTGCAGTCCTGCCACATCCAGTTGTGAATGGTGGTGGACCATTAAACAACTAACTGGAGGAGGAGGCTCCATGAATATCCCCATCCTCAATGATGGTGGAGCCCAGCACGTGAGTGCAAAAGACAAGGCTGAAGCGTTTGCAACCATCTTCAACCAGAAGTGCCGAGTGGATGATCCATATCGGCCTACTCCTGAGGTCCCCACCATCACAGAAGCCCATCTTCAGCCAATTTGATTCACTCCACGTGATATCAAGAAACGGCTGAGCGCACTGGATACAACAAAGGCTATGGGCCCCGACAACATTCTGGCTATCGTGCTGAAGATTTGTGCTCCAGAGCTAGCCGCGCCTCTAGCCAAGCTGTTCCAGTACAGCTACAACACTGGCATCTATCCGACATTGTGGAAAACTGCCCAGGTTTGTCCTGTCCACAAAAAGCAGGACAAATCCAATCTGGCCAATTACCACCCCATCAGTCTACTCTCAGTTATCAGCAAAGTGATGGAAGGTGTCGTCGACAGTGCTATCAAGCAGCACTTACTCACCAATAACCTGCTCACTGATGCCCAGTTTGGGTTCTGCCAAGACCACTTGGCTCTCGATCTCATTACAGCAATGGTCTCAACATGGACAAAGGAACTGAATTCCAGAGGTGAGAGTGACTGCCCTAGACATCAAGGCAGCATTTGACCGAGTGTGGCATCAAGGAGTCCTAGTAAAACTGAAGTCAATGGGAATTGGGGGAGAAAACTCTCCACTGGCTGGAGTCATACCTAGCACAAAGGAAGATGGTTGTGGTGGCTGAAGGTCAATCATCACAGCCCCAGGACGTCGCTGCAGGGGTTCCTCAGGGCAGTGTCCTAGGCACAACCATCTTCAGTTGCTTCATCAATGACCTTCCTTCCAACATAAGGTCAGAAATGGGGATGTTCGCTGATGACTGCAGTGTTCAGCGCCATTCCCAACTCTTCAGATGATGAAGCAGTCTGTGCCCGCATGCAACAAGACCAGGATGACGTTCAGGCTTGGGCTGATAAGTGGCAGGTAACAGTCGCGCCACAGAAGTGCCAGGCAATGACTATCTCCAACAAACGCAAGTCTAACCACCGCCCCTTGATATTCAACGGCATTGCCGTCACCGAATCCACATCCTGGGGTTCACCATTGACCAGAAACTTAACTGGACCAGGCACATAAATACTGTGGCGACAAGAGCAGGTCAGAGGCTAGGTATTCTGCGGAGAGTGTCTCACCTCCTTACTCCCCAAAGCCTTTCCACCATCTACAAGGCACAAGTAAGGAGTGTGATGGAATACTCTCCACTTGCCTGGACGAGTGCAGCTCCAACAACACTCTAGAAGCTCCAGGACAAAGCAGCCCGCTTGATTGGCACCCCATCTACCACCTTAAACATTCACTCCCTCCACCATCGGCGTACCGTGGCTGCAGTGTGTACCATCTACAAGATGCACTGCAGCAACTCGCCAAGGCTTCTTCAGCAGCACCTCCCAAACCCGTGACCTCTTCCACCTAGAAGGACAAGGGCAGCAGGCACATGGGAACACCACCACCTCCAAGTCACACACCATCCTGACTTAGAAGTATATTGCCGATCCTTCATCGTCGCTGGGTCAAAATCCTGGAACTCCCTACCTAACAGCACTGTGGGAGTACCTTCACCACACGGACTGCAGCAGTTCAAGAAGGCGGCTCGCCACCACCTTCTCAAGGGCAACCAGGGACGCCTACATCCCATAAACAATTTTTTTTTTTAAATGAGCCAGGCTGGCTGGTCAGTCATCAAAAGCTCCCTGGCATTATTGGTTCTGACCTGCCTGGCTCAGGCCTTGACTTAGAGTCTTTCACAGAGAGTTGACTCTTCCATCGTTAGACACATCATTTTGAGCTCACCTCATCCATGCCACCACCCCAACCTCTCCACGGTGAATATTCCACAGATAGCACTAAATATTACAGGCCCTGAAAGGAAATGTTTTTTTTTAATTCACTTAATGTTGCAATATATTACTACAAACTATAATTTAAATGGAGGAAAGTCACACAAGTTCCTTTCCAACCTGCTAGATTTTCTGATAGTCACTACGCAGGGAATCAGTACCCTGGGCACAGCCAGACCCAGGATAATCTCCTCTAATGTGCTCAGCACCCCAAGTGCAGTTCACTGATGCTGAATCTGCTTAAAGCCTGTGCATACTTTGTGCACAAAGCTCATTCAGGCCCTATTCCCATGCTAATTATGAATAAGCCTCATAATGCACGTGGAGGCCTTAGTAGGGTGACACTTAATGCTGTTTGCAACGGGCACTTCAAGGGAAGCCACCATTGGCCCTCTCCTCCACCTGGGCCCATTCGTCCTTGCAGATCCTCCTACACCTTGGCCTCCAATGCCCAATCTGCATACAAAGATCTTTTTTGATGCAAATCATTTAAAAATTAAAAAACTGGCGCATCTTTAAGGGTGGCAGCAGCCCATTACCAGCTGCTGGTGTCCGATAACTCGGTTCCATCGCCTCCACCCACTCCCAGCACATTTTATGCTGTGCGTTGGAGGCACCGTCTATGTGAGGTCAGGTAATTTAATTATTTTGAGGTGATGGTAATATTTTGGATGTAGCTCTTCATGTTCTGATCATGTATATGCACTGTTATTTATAATCTATATTGACTGTATTCTAAATCACCCAGTCCAATAACTCCAGTATATACATTAGAAATAATATTATGACTGACTCTAATAGTATATATTTTAGTATATTAACTCAACAAACAGAATTTGTTTGTGATTTTTATACTGGAATGGCAATAATGGATACCTTGAACTCTGGCCTTTGTTCCCAATGCTCTGAGTAATCTCTTCCCCCTCATGCAATCTTCTTGTTGGTGGTTTTTGCTGTTTCCAGCGACCAAGAACCGTAGAGGTCAACAAATGAAGTTTGTGTGTTTCTGAATCTTGATTGGTACAGAAATGTTAACTATGGAAATGCCCAAATACTTGGAGCCAAGTCATAAACCATATTAAAGCATTTAAATGAGGGTGCACAATCAATTAAGTAGTTGTCTTTCACCCTGGAACCTGCGTTCAGATGAAACTCTCTTCTGACTGTTGGCCATAAAGAACCTATGTGAAATGAGTTGGGCATTTTTAATCGGGTTCCGAGTGGGCATGAGCTCACAACAAAAAGATTTTTAAAAACTGTCAGCAATTTTTTAATTGACAGTCTCCCTGAGAGGCCACAGGATGGCTGGTGTGGGAAATAAACACACTGGCATGCTGGTACAATAGAGGGAGCTGTTTTGAGGTTGAAGCTGAGACACATTGTTGAGGTATAGTAGTGGAAATCACGCTGTACTTAGCCTGGTAGAGCGATGTGCTGATACTAAGGGCCTGAAAATGGTAAATCATTCCATTCCCTGGCTGAGGACTACCTTGGAGAGACGTGTAAACATTAATGAAATGTTTGTGTCTAATCCCAACCCCGTAATGACTGAGCGGCAGGGTCCTAGTATGATCTGAAGCCACAAGATCATTAAAAATGTGCGAAAGGCAGCAGTTTTTAAAGGGAGCCTTAATTACAGTAGCAGTTCGTTCGCAATGCAGGACACAAACAGCCTAATAAAGTGACTGCTGTTTTTATGCCGCTGCTATTAAGTCTGAGTAATTGATTGTGCGTTGTGCACATTAAGAAATTGTGTTGGTGCTGACTGAGGCTTACATTGAAAATAAATCAGTTTGCTTCATAATGTTGATAACGAGGCTCCCGATTCCAATTTTATTCCATCAGGGTCTTTTCTTTCCTTAGGAAGACAGGCTGGCAGTGTATTAAAATGGAAGTATTGCAAACGAGGGGTGCAGGGGACATCATAAACCGCAAAAAAAAAGCTCAAACAGTTTGTCAGCTGAATCCTGAATTTCAATTGCTGTCAGACACCCTACAAGTTCTTTTTTTATTCTTTATTCATTCTCAGGATGTGGGTGTCACTGGCAAGGCCAGCATTTATTGCCCATCCCTAATTGCCCTAAGAAGGTGGGCCATCATCTCAAACCACGACAATTCTTTGTAGTGGTTTTATGCAGCTCAATGGCTTGCTAGGTCACTACAGATGGCAGTTTTAAGAGTCAACTACGTTGATGTGGGGACTGGAGTCACATATAGGCCAGACCGGTAAGGACGGCAGGTTTCCTTCCATAAAGAACATTAGTGAACCAGTTGGGTTTTTATGATAATTCGACAGCTTCCTGGTCACTTTTACTGGTAGCAGCATTTTATTGCCAGATTTATTTAAAAAAAACAAAGTTCAAAATTCTCAAACTGCCATGGTACGATTGACCTTGAGTTCTCAGGATTATTAGTCCAGACTTCTGGATTATTAGTCCAGTAACATAATCACTACTGGGCCCCACTCCGGATGCTAATGATCTATTCCACCAAGACCCTGGTGGCAGCATGGACCTCATTTTTTCACTCTGCAGCCCTCCTTGGCTGCTTCATAAGAACATAAGAACATTAGGAGTAGGAGTAGGCCAATCGGCCCCTCGAGCATGCTCCACCATTCAATAAGATCATGGCTGATCTGATCCTAACCTCAAATCTTCTATCACTCTCCATCCACTCGAACCCATGTGATCTCCCGGGAGAGGCGAAAAACCAGGTAAAAAACCCAATGGCCAATTTGGGAGAAAAAAATCTGGGAAATTCCTCTCCGACCCATCTAGGCGATCGAAACTCGTCCAGGAGATCACTCCGTCCCTATATTTTCTACAGTACTTACCTTCTGTAAAGGCGATCTCCACCCCAGCCAGGAACAGGAATAAAACCATCTCCTGAAATCTAACACAGAATTAGAACACAGTAGGAGCAGAACCAGGCTACACGGCCCCTGGGCCCACTCCACTACCCACAGGGCCATGACCATTCCGAATCTAGTCTCATGTCCAATTTCCTGCCCGCTCCCCGTAACCCTTAATTCCCTTTACTTCTAGGAAACTATCTATTTCTGTTTTAAATTTATTTAATGATGTAGCTTCCACAGCTTTCTGGGGCAGCAAATTCCACAAACCTACCACCCTCTGAGTGAAGAAGTTTCTCCTCATCTCAGTTTTGAAAGAGCAGCCCCTTATTCTAAGATTATGCCCCCTAGTTCTAGTTTCACCCATCATTGGGAACATCTTCACCGCATCCACCCGATCAAGCCCCTTCACAATCTTATATGTTTCAATAAGATCGCCCCTCATTCTTCTGAACTCCAATGAGTAGAGTCCCAATCTACTCAACCTCTCCTCATATGACCACCCCCTCATCCCTGGGATTAACCGAGTGTACCTTCTTTGTACTGACTCAAGAGCAAGTATGTCTTTTTTTAAGTATGGACACCAAAACTGTATGCAGTATTCCAGGTGCAGTCTCACCAATACCTTGTACAACTGCAGCAATACCTCCCTGTTTTTATATTCTATCCCCCTAGCAATAAAAGCCAACATTCCATTGGCCTTCTTGATCACTTGCTGCACCTGCATACTAACTTTTTGAGTTTCGTGCACCAGGACCCCCAGATCCCTTTGTACTACAGTACTTTCCAGTTTCTTGCCATTAAGATAATAACTTGCTCTATGATTTTTCCTGCCAAAGTGCATAACCTCACACTTTCCAGTATTGTATTCCATCTGCCAAATCTCTGCCCACTTACTTAGCCTGTCTATGTCCCTTTGCAGGTTTTTTATGTCCTCCTCACTCACTACTTTCCATCCCATCTTTGTATCATCTGCAAACTTTGATATGCTACACTCGGTCCCCTCCTCCAAATCGTTAATATAGATTGTAAAGAGTTGGGGACCCAGCACTGACCCCTGCGGAACACCACTAGTTACTGGTTGCCAGTCTGAGAACGAACCATTTATCCCAACTCTCTGCTTTCTGTTAGAGAGCCAATCCTCCACCCACGCCAGAATATTACCCCCAATCCCGTGATTTTTTATCTTGAGCAATAATCTTTTGTGTGGCACCTTGTCAAATGCCTTTTGGAAGTCTAAATACACTACGTCCACTGGTTCTCCTTTATCCACCCTGTATGTTACTTCCTCAAAGAACTCAAGCAAATTTGTCAAACATGACTTCCCCTTCATGAAACCATGCTGAGTTTGTCCTATTAAATTATGTTTATCCAAATGTCCCGTTACTGTCTCCTTACTAACATTTTACCAACCACAGATGTTAGGCTAACAGGTCTATAGTTTCCAGCCTTCTGCCTACGACCCTTTTTAAATAAGGGTGTTACATTAGCAGTTTTCCAATCTGCCGGGACCTTTGCTGAGTCCAGGGAGTTTTGGAAAATTATTACCAATGCATCCACAATCCCTACCGCCACTTCCCTCACTTCACTGAGGTAAACAACCACGGGTGTAGCGGATAGCCTTGATCTCCCAGCAGCTATTCATCATCTCTTCTCTTGAACTAATGGCAGCAAATGAATGCAGCTACCTCTTAAAATTAGATAAATTTGGAGATTGTGTGACATTTAGTGTAACTTTGTTAATTTCTAACTTCTTTTGATGTGACCAAGTTTAGGCCTGTAATGGGTCACAGCTTTGGTGCAGGTTGGTCATTGTGACATGGCATGTGTTTGTGTCTGTCACTTTTGGATTCCATCTCTCTGTTGGTCTTGGTTTCTGTCACGCATTCTGTCTTACACATTCGCTTGTTTGTGTCATACTGGTCCCCTCTTGTCGCATCGCACCAAGCTATAGTGGCAGACTGGTCTGAACAGTCAGTCCAGTGTTTAATATTCAGTATAACGTGTCTATTATGTGAATGTTACAAGCTTTCAATACTTGATAGGTTCCTTTTTCAAGCATAATAGAAATTTACTGGATGAGAAATTTATTTACACAGACTAAATGCAGAAAGTGGTTAAGATACAAGCTATTGTTGGCTTGAGTGCATTCCAGCATCTGTGTAAGGAATGCTTCCATTTGTAACTTTCTAAGTCACTATCTATTCACCAGAGATTGGTGGATAAACATGAGTCCCTTCGGAGAAAACATTGATATCAAGTCACTTGATGCTAACCCTGCAGAGTCACTGACTTAAAGGGGAAAGAAACTAGCAATGTTCCACATAAATGTCGGCTCATTGTTATTTTTGCTGCCTTTAATTTTAGTTTAAAAAATGTACAAATATTTACTCGAGAATTGATGCCTTTACTATCAGTAGTGAGCTGCTGAGTGATGATGTCTGATTTGGGAAGTGAAGCTTTCTTGCAGCTCATTCAAATTGTGCTGCCTTTTTTAAGATGTATCTGCAGCACTATAACACTTCAATAGCTGTATGGCAGATTTCTCAGCATGTTATTAAAAAGCTTCCCTATAATTGATGTCCAATTAAATTTTATTTGGCTAAATATATATATTTTTAAAGGCTTCAAGACCAACTGTAAAGGAATATTTACGCGGGACATATTTGTTTCCCTTTACATTCATTCTGGTGAACAAAAATCTCATTTCCCAGCCACCTGATATTTTTTCAATGTTGTAAATCTTCCTGACAGTAAATGGAAGCAGAGGCTGGGGGGCCCAGGGACTCCTTGCGTAGGCCTGGGGGGTGCACTCCTACTCCTCCTGGCCAACCCGGAATTCTGAGAAAAGTCATTTTTAAAAACTTACCTTGACCTCTTCTGGCTAGTCAGCGCCTCCCGCTGTGATTCTGCTGCTGGGCTGCAGACAGTGTGAGACTCCCCCTGATTTGAAGTAAAGATGACGTTGCGGCGCGGATGATGTCATCGGGTCGCAGCATTTGAATGTTAAGTAGGTCCTTGCCTGCCTTTAGTGGGAGCCTTGACAATGACATGAGTCGCCATCATAAAAATTACACCGGCCGGGAACACGGTGGGTTGGAGCCAGAATTTTCACATTTTAACCCCTCCCACATGCCATTCTCACTGGACAAGGAGGGTTAAAATCCCAGCCACAGTCTTCCCAGCAGCCAGACTTATGGTTCATGGCAAGTTTAGTCCATCATTGCAGTCACCTCTAACATGGGTCTTGCGCAATATTAAAGCACCTTTACAGGTCCTGCGTTGTTGTCTTCAACTAGGTTGGGACTTGTGCATATTACAAGCTTTCCTTTTTCTGAAGCTTCTTGAAGACAGAGCAGTGTATCTTAAGGAAAGTGCCTTCCTTTTATGGGTATTACAACTTTAAAATCATGCTTTGTTGTAAAACCACAGTGGATCTAATGCCCAGTGCCCTCGTTACCACATGTGGAAGCTGCCAGGACATGGCTACAGCTTCTACATTCACGAACAAATGAGTGGATATAGGGGCTTTAACTTACTTTGTAATTTATGACCCCTTCCAATAATACTCTCAGCAGTGACTCAGCAATGTTGCTGGTATTCAAGGGGGCTGAAATTCCACGGCCAGGCTCATCTCTAGCATAAGTGCTAGAGGACGGATGAAATAGAACCAGGATAACCCCATTTAGAGGAGGCTAGGAATTTCGGGGCTGGGAGCTTCCACCCGCCCAAACATCAAGGAGGCATGACTGGACTTCACCAGGAAATTCAGCTCAGTCCATCTCCTGATAAGCCTGACAAAGCCTATGACAGAGATAAAAATAGATAAAGAGGATGTACTTAAAAGGTTGTCAGTACTCTAACTTGATCGTGTTCTTTGAAGTAATGGAGAGGGTTGATGAGGCTAATACAGTTGATGTTGTGTATCAGGACTTTCAAAAGGCATTTGACAAAGTAACGCATAATAGACTTGTTAGCAAAATTAAAGCCCATGGGATTAAAGGGACAATGGCAGCATGGATACAAAATTGGCTATGGGACAGAAAGCAGAGCGTAGTAGTGAATGGTTGTTTTTCAGATTGGAGGAACGTATACAGTGGTGTTCCCCAGGGGTCGGTATTAGGACCACTGATCTTTTTGATATATTAATGACCTGGACTTGGGTATACAGGGCGTAATTTCAAAGTTTGCAGATAATACAAAACTCGGAAATATAGTAAACAATAAGGAGGATAGTAACAGAATACAGACAGACTGGTGAAATGGGCAGACACATGGCAGATGCAATTTAACGCAAAGAAGTGTGAAGTGATGCATTTTGGCCAGAGACAGCTCAACAATAACTTGCATTTAGATAGTGCCTTTTAATGTAGCAAAATGTCCCGAGGTGCTTCACAGGAGCATAATCAGACAAAAAAAGGCACTAAACCAAAATCTTGGTCAAAGAGGTAGGTTTTAAGTAGCGTCTTAAATAAAAAGAGGGAAGTGGAGAGGTTTAGGGAGGAAATTTCAGAGTTTAAGGCCTAGACGACTGAAGGCATGGCCACCAATGGTGAGGCGAAGGAATTTGGGGATGCACAAAAGGCCAGAGTTGGAAAAACGCAGAGCTCTCGGAGGGTTGTAGGACTGGAGGTGGTTAGAGATAGGGTTGCGAGTCCATGGAGAGATTTGAACACAAGGATGAGTTTTAAAAATCGAGACATTGTTGGACGGGGAGCCAATGTAGGTCAGCGAGCACAAGGGTGATGGGTGAATAGGAATTGGTGTGACTTTAGGATATGGGCAGCAGAGTTTTGGATGAGCTGGTTTATGGAGGCTGGAAGATGGGAGGTCAGCCAGGAGAGAGTGGGAATAGTCGAGTCTGGAGGTAATCAAAGTATGGAGGAGGGTTTCAGCAGCAGATGTGCTGAGGCAGGGATGGAGGGGGAAGTAGGTGGTCTGGTAATGGAGAGGATATGGGGTCAGACGGTCAGCTCGAACACTGTTTTGGAAGCTACAAAGTTGGACTGCTCCGTGTTTGGGGAGACCCTCTCTGGGACACCTGTGCTGCATCAACACTCCATGGCGTCAGGGCTTCCGTTGGGGTAGGCACCACAGATGCGATGGTCCCGCTTGAGTATTTAATGACCCCTTCCCTGTAATGTGGAGCAGGTCGTACGGCAGACTGGCTGTTGCACTCTACTGCGCTTCGCCAGCAGAGCGGGTCTCACTGTATTTCAAGCTCCAAGTCTTTATCATTAAACCTATCTATGCTTTCAGAATAGACTCCCACTTGACTCTGTTCATGGGGACAACACTTGTCTATGATGTACTCTGCAACACAGAGGTGGAATATTTCAGCATGTATTATATTGTAATTCACTCTGTATTAGAGGGGTTTAATACTCTGTATATAGTTATATAATAAACTCTCCATTGTAAGGATATGTAATGCACTCTGTGTTTCATGGTGTAATATTCCTATATAAAATGAATTCCAAACAGGTGCTCCTAGCCCTTATACCCACTGCATATGGAAAAATCACAGGTCCATATTAACATACCTGTGGCACTGCACATTAATACTCCTGCACCTGCACAACTTTTTTTTATTATATTTAGTTATAGAAATAACCTTTCACACAAGTCGCATTTCATTCTCTAAAACCCCCTCCAGGATGTTCCTAGTTGGCACCCAGCTAAAGGAGCAACTTTCATTTGTTCTCTGTAATCCCCTATAGTCATACTACTCATTACCAGAGCAGCACCCATAACCTCCATGGAAGTGTTAGGAATTGACTCCCAGTCCCTGCGAGTTCATTATATCCAAGTTTTATTTTTCTCTTTTTAAAATGAGCCACTAGGACCAGCTGGAGGTAGTCCCTTACATTTGTGTAACAGATTTTTAATATTACTTGGTAGAAGTGCAGGGAATTGCAAACACAGAATTACAGCACTTCAATGTTCTGCCGAGCTAGCTGATGGCACTCAGTCCATGTAAGGAAATTCCAGTCCAATGTCAAATTAAGTGTTTTTAATGATAATTGCAATTAGTACTGATTCCCCTCTAATTACAGTGTGATTTATGTGCAGTGCTATTTTTTTTGGTTTCTCAATTTTCTTCCTGTCCTGAAGCTACTGAGTCATGCTGGGGTACAGTTCCACAGGCAGCAGCTACATTCTCGTACAAGTGCCCATTAGCGTCAACCGTGGCTCGGGGGTAGCACTCTCGCCTCCGAGCCAGAAGCTTGTGGGTCCAAGTCGCACTCCAGAAACTTGCACACATAATCTAGGCTGACATCTCCGCGTTTTACTGAGGGTGTGCCGGACCATCGGAGGTGCCGTCTTTCAGACAAGACATTAAACTGAGGACCCATCTGCACTCTCTAGGTGGGCGTAAAAGAACCCGTGGCACTATTCGTAGAAAAGCTGGGGTGTTCTCCCGGTGCAGTTGTGTCCCTGACGACCATGTGTGCGGGAAGTGTATCCAGCTGCAGCTACTGACAGACCGCGTTGCGGCGCTGGAGCTGTGAATGGATACATAACTGGAGCATTCGCGATGCTGAGGACATCGTGGATAGCACGTTTAGGGAGTTGGTCACACCACAGGTAAAGGCTGCACAGGCAGGAAGGGAATGGGTGACCAGCAGGCAGAGTAGTAGGTGCAGGCAGGTAGTGCAGGGCTCCCCTGTGGCCATCCCCCTCTCAAACAGATATACCACTTTGGATATTGTTGAGGGAGATGGCTTATCGGGGGAAGGCAGCAGCAGCCAACTTCCTGTCACCATGGGTGGTTCTGCTGCACAGGACTGGAGGAAAAAGACTGGGCGAGCTATAGTGATAGGGGATTCTATTGTAAGGGGAATAGATAGGCGTTTCTGCGGCCGCAAACGAGACTCCAGGATGGTATGTTGCCTCCCTGGTGCAAGGGTCAAGGATGTCTCGGGGCGGCTGCAGGGCATTCTGGAGGGGGAGGGTGAACAACCAGTTGTCGTGGTCCATATAGGTACCACCAACGATATAGGTAAAAAACGGGATGAGGTCCTAAAAGCTGAATATAGGGAGTTAGGAGGTAAATTTAAAAAATAGGACCTCAAAGGTAGTAATCTCAGGATTGCTACCAGTGCCACGTGCTAGTCAGAGTAGAAATAGAAGGATATTTCAGATGAATACGTGGCTAGAGGAATGGTGCAAGGGGGAGGGATTCAAATTCCTGGGACATTGGAATTGGTTCTGGGGGAGGTGGGACCAGTACAAACTGGACGGTTTGCACCTGGGCGGGACCGGGACCGATGTCCTAGGGGGAGTGTTTGCTAGTGCTATTGGGGAGGGTTTAAACTAAAATGGCAAGGGGTTGGGAACCTGTGCAGGGAGACAGAGGAAAGGGAAGCAAGGATAGAAACAAAAGACAGGAAGGAGAAAAGCAAAAGTGGAAGGCAGAGAAATCAAGGGTGTAAATTAAACCGGGCTACAGTAAATAATAATTCTAAAAGGACTAAGAGTGTTAAAAAAAAAAAATTTTTTTAAAAAGCCTGAAGGCTTTGTGTCTTAATGTGAGGAGCATTCGTAATAAGATGGATGAATTAGCTGCGCAAATAGATGTAAACGGATATGATGTAATTGGAATTACGGCGACATGGCTGCAGGATGACCAAGGCTAGGAATTCAACATTCAGGAAGGACAGGCAAAAAGGAAAAGGAGGTGGGGTAGCATTGCTGGTTAAAGAGGAGATTAACACAACAGTAAGGAAGGATATTAGCTCTGATGATGTAGAATCTGTATGGGTAGAGCTGAGAAATACCATGGGGCAGAAAACGTTAGTGGGAGTTGTATACAGACCCCCAAACAGTAATGCTGAGGTTGGGGATGGCATTAAATGGAAAATTAGAGACGCGTGCAATAAGGGCACAGCATTTATCATGGGTGACTTTAATCTACATATAGATTGGGCTAACCAAATTAGTAACAATACTGTGGAGAAGGAATTCCTAGAGTGTATACAAGATGGTTTCCTGCACCAATATGTCGAGGAACCAACTAGAGATCAGGCCATCTCGGACTGGGTATTATGTAATGAGAAAGGATTAATTAGCAATCTTGTTCTGCGAGGCCCCTTGGGGAGGAACGATCATATGATAGAATTCTTCATTAAGATGGAGAGTGAAGTAGTTGACTCAGACACTAGGGCCCTGAATTTAAATAAAGGAATCTACGATGGTATGAGGCGCGAGTTGGCTAGGATGGATTGGGGAACGTTACTTAAAGGGGTGGATAGGCAATGGCAAAAATTTAAAGATCGCATGGATGAACTACAGAATTTGTTCATCCCTGTTTGGCATAAAAATAAAACAAAAAAGGTGACTCAACCGTGGCTAACGAGGGAAATTAGGGATAGCATAAGATCCAAGGAGGGGGCATATAAATTGGCCAGAAAAAGCAGCAAAACTGAGGATTGGGAACAGTTTAGGATTCAGCAAAGGAGAACAAAGGGATTAATTAAGAGGAGGAAAATAGAATATGAGAGTAAGCTTTCAGGGAACATAAAAACTGACTGTAAAAGCTTCTATAGATATGAGAAGAGAAAAAGATTGGTGAAGTCAAGCGTAGGTCCCTTGCAGTCAGAATCAGGGGAATTTATAATGGGGAACAAAGAAATGGCTGACCAATTAAATACATACTTTGGCTCTGTCTTCACAAAGGAGGACATAAATAGCCTTCCAGAGATTTCGGGGAACATAGGATCTAATGAGAGGGAGGAATTCAATGAAATCAGTATTTGTAGGAAAATGGTGTTAGGGAAATTGACGGGATTGAAGGCCGATAAATCCCCAAGGCCTGATAATCTACATCCTAGGGTTCTTAAGGAAGTGGCCCTAGAAATAGTAGATGCATTGCTAGTCATCTTCCAAAATTCTATAGACTCTGGAATCGTTCCCATGGATTGGAGGGTAGCTAATGTAACCCCACTATTTAAAAAAGGTGGTAGAGAGAAAATGGGGAATTATAGACCGGTAAGCCTGACATCGGTAGTGGGGAAAATGCTAGAGCCTATTATAAAAGATGTAATGGCAGAGCACTTGGAAAACTGTGACAGGATCGGACAAGGTCAACATGGATTTACAAAAGGTAAATCATGCTTGACTAATCTTCTGGCATTTTTTGAGGATGTAACTGGTAGAATAGATAAGGGAGAACCAGTGGATGTGGTGTATTTGGACTTTCAGAAGGCTTTTGATAAGGTCCCGCATAAGAGATTGGCGTGCAAAGTTAAAGCACATGGGATTGGGGATAAGGTACTGACTTGGATAGAGAACTGGTTGGCAGACAGGAAGCAAAGAGTTGGAATAAACTGGTCTTTTTCCGAGTGGCAGGCAGTGATTAGTGGGGTACCACAGGGATCGGTGCTAGGACCCCAGCTATTCACAATATATATTAATGATCTAGACGAGGGAACTAGATGTAATATCTCCAAGTTTGCAGACGACACAAAGCTGGGTGGGTGTGTGTGCTGTGAGGAGGATGCAGAGAAACTCCAGTATGAATAGGACAGGTTGGGTGATTGGGCAGATGCATGGCAGATGCAGTATAATGTGGATAAATGCAAGGTTATCCACTTTGGTGGCAAAAACAGGAAGACAGATTATTATCTGAACGGCAATAGATTGGGAAAAGGAAGTGCAACGAGACCTGGGTGTCCTTGTGCACCAGTCACTGAAGGTAAGCATGCAGGTGCAGCAGGCGGTTAAGAAGGCAAATGGTATGTTGGCCTTCGTAGCGAGCGGGTTCGAGTACAAGAACAAGGATGTCTTGCTGCAGTTGTACAGGGCCTTGGTGAGACCACACCTTGAGTATTGTGTGCAGTTTTGGTCGCCTTATCTGAGGAAGGATATTCTTGCCATGGAGGGAGTGCAGCGAAGATTCACCAGACTGATACCTGGGATGGCAGGAATGACGTATGAAGAGAGATTGAGTCGATTAGGCTTATATTCGCTAGAGTTTAGAAGAATGAGAGGGGATCTCATTGAAACTTATAAAATTCTAACAGGACTGGACAGACTAGATGCAGGAAGGATGATCCTGATGGCGGGGGAGTCCAGAACCAGGGGTCACAGTCTAAGGATAAGGGGTAAGCCATTTAGGACTGAGATAAGGAGGAATTTCTTCACCCAGAGAGTGGTGAACCTGTGGAATTCTCTACCACAGAAAGCAGTTGAGGCCAACTTATTAAATATATTCAAGAAGGAGTTAGATATATTTCTTAAGGCTAAAGGGATTAAGGGGTATGGGGAGAAAGCAGGGTCCGGGTAATGAATTTGGATGATCCAGCCATGCTCTCATTAAATGGCAGAACAGACTCGAGTGGCCGAATGGCCTACTCCTGCTCCTATCTTCTATGTTTCTATGTGCCCTGGCCAACATTTATCCCTCAACTAACATTCACTAAAACAGATGATCTTTTTATTTCAATACTGTTTGTGGGAGCCTGCTGTGCGTAAATTGGCTGCTAATGTTTGCTACATGACCACAGTGGTGAGTTCATTCAAAAAGTACTTCATTAGCTGTAAAGCACTTTGGGACGTTCTAAGGTGCAAGACACTATATAAATGCAAATCTTTCTTTCATCCTTCATTAGTTAGTGTCAGCTGAGAGGAATATAACAGCCAAATCTAACAATATTGTCTTCTCCCACATACCCCAGACATATAGGGCACAGTATCAATCAAGAAATTAGAAGTGCATGTAACAAGGGCAATACGGTAATCATGGGGGACTTTAATCTACACATTGACTGGGCAAATCAAATTACCACTAATGGTGTGGAGGAAGAATTCTTGGAATGCATGCAAGATGGTTTCCTGGATCAGTATGTGGAGGAACCAACAAACAAGGAACAGGCTATTCTGGATCTGGTACTGTGTAATGAGAAAGGGCTAATCAATAATCTTGTGGGAAAGGGGCCTTTAGGGACAAGTGACCATAATATGATTGAATTTTACATTAAGTTTGAGAGTGATGTAGTCCAACCTGAAACTAAGGTCTTCAATTTAAACAGAGGAAACTACAAGGATATGAGGGACAAGTTGGCCATGGTAGATTGGGAGACTACACTAAAAGGTATGAAAGTGGACATACAATGGCTAACATTCATGGAAATAATGCATACTTTGCAACAAACATATATTCCTCTAGGGCATAAAAACCCAAAAGGAAAAGTAATCCAACCATGGCAAACAAAAGAAATTAAAGCTAGTATTAAGTCAAATGAGGAAGCTTATAAAATTGCCAGAAAAAGCGGTCAGCCTGAGAATTGGGACCTTTTTAGAAATCAGCAAAGGGGGACCAAGAAATTGATTTTAAAAAAGGGAAAATGGAATATGAGCGCAAACTAGCGAAAAATATAAAAATAGATTGTAAAAGCTTCTACAAGTAAGTGAAAAGGAAAAGACTGGCAAAGGTAGGTCCTTTACAGTCAGAGACGGGAGAATTTATAATGGGGAATGGGGAAATGGCAGAGAAATTAAATAAATACTTTGTTTCTGTCTTCACGGAGGAAGACACAAAAAACCTCCCAGAAATACGAGAAAACCAAGGGTGTGGCGAGAATGAGGAACTTAAAGAAATTATTATTAGTGAAAAAACAGTACAGGAAACTCTCTTTTATCCGGGGCCGGCGTGGTGCCGGTTTATCAAAAAGTCCGGATTACAGAGAGGTATAGTAAAAGGTACGAGAGCTCCGTACACAGCAACAAATCCAGGCCTCCCTGTTGCTTAGCAACAGGTGCAGGAACCCGGCCACAAGATCCAAGCATCCCTGTTGCTTAGCAACAGCTGCAAGAACCCCGATTACACAGCCACAGATCCAGGAACAGCCACTAATATGAAGTAAAACTTACCTGAACCTACTCCTGCATTTTGCCGGTTAACCGAGATTTCCGGTTATTTAGGTGCCGGTAAATCGAGAGTTTCCTGTACTAGCAAAATTAATGGGACTAAAAGTCGATAAATCCCAAGGACTGGATGATCTACATCCTAGGGTTTTGAAAGATGTGGCCATTGGGATAGTGGACGCATTGGTTGTCATCTTCCAGAATCTATAGAATTTTGGAACAGTTCCTGCAGATTGGAGGATAGCAAATGTAACCCCGCTATTTAAGAAAGGAGGGAGAGAGAAAACGGGGAACTACAAACCTGTTAGCCTCACATCAGTAGTTGGGAAAATGCTGGAATCTATTATAAAGGATGCAATAACTGGGCACTTAGAAACTAATAGTAAGATTGGGCAGAGTCAACATGGATTTATGAAAGGGAAATCCTGTTTGACAAACCTATTGGAGTTCTTTGAGGATGTAACGAGTGGAGTAGACAAAGGGGAACCGGTAGATGTGGTGTATCTGGATTTTCAGAAGGCCCTTCGATAAGGTCCCACACAAGAGGTTGGTGAACAAAATTAGGGCACATGGAATTGGGGGTAATATACTAGCATGGATTGAGAATTGGTTAACAGACAGGAAACAAAGAGTAGGGATAAACGGGCCTTTTTCAGGATGGCAGGCTGTGACTAGTGGGGTACCACAAGGATCGGTGCTTGGGCCCCAACTATTCACAATCTATATCAATGATTTGGAAGAGTGGTCTAAATGTAACATTTCCAAATTTGCTAATGATACAAAGCTAGGTGGCAGTGTCAGATGTGAAGAGGCTTCAAGGGGATCTTGACAGACTCAGTGAGTGGGCGAGAACATGGCAGATGGAATATAATGTGAAGTTATCCATTTTGGTAGAAAAAAAAGAGTATTTCCTTAATGGTGAAAGATTGGGGAATGCAGATGTTCAAAGGGACCTGGGTGTCCTTGTACATGAGTCACTGAAAATGAATGTGCAGGTGCAGCAAGCCATTAGGAAGGCAAATGGTATGCTGGCCTTCATTACAAGATGATTTGAGTACAGGAGTAAAGAAATCTTACTCCAATTATATAGGGCCTTGGTGAGACCACACCTGGTGTACAATTTTGGTCTCCTTACCTAAGGAAGGATATACTTGCCATAGAGGGAGTGCAACGAAGGTTCACGAGATTGATTCCTGGGATGGCGGGACTGTCGTATGAGAAGAGATTGAGTAAACTCGGCCTGTATTCTCTTGAATTCAGAAGAATGAGAGGGGATCTCATTGAAGCATGCAAAATTATTACAGGGCTTGATAGGGTGGATGCTGGGAGAATGTTTCCCTTGGCTGGGGAGTCTAGAACCAGGGGCCACAGCTTCAGGATAAAGGGTAGGCCAATCAGGACTGAGATGAGAAGATATTTCTTCACACAAAGGGTGGTGAATCTTTGGCATTCTCTTGGGGCAAGGTATTGACTTGGATAGAGACCTGGTTGGCAGATAGAAAGCAAAGAGTTGGAATAAACGGGTCTTTTTCTGAGTGGCAGGCAGTGACTAGTGGGGTACCGCAGGGATCGGTCCTTGGACCCCAGCTATTCACAATATATATTAATGATCTAGACAAGGGAACTAGATGTAATATCTCCAAATTTGCAGATGACACAAAGCTGGGTGGGCGTGTGTGCTGTGAGGAGGATGCCAAGAAACTACAGGATGATTTGGACAGGTTGGGTGATTGGGCAGAAGCATGGCAGATGCAATATAACATGGATAACTGTGAGGTTATCCACTTTGGTGTCAAAAACAGGAAGGCAGATTATTATCTGAATGGCAATAGATTGGGAGAAGGGGAAGTGCAACGAGACCTGGGTGTCCTTGTGCACCAGTCGCTGAAGGTAAGCATGCAGGTGCAGCAGGCGGTTAAGAAGGCAAATGGTATGTTGGCCTTCGTAGCGAGAGGGTTTGAGTACAGGAACAAGGATGTCTTGCTGCAGTTGTACAGGGCCTTGGTGAGACCACATCTTGAGTATTGTGTGCAGTTTTGGTCACCTTATCTGAGGAAGGATATTCTTGCCATGGAGGGAGTTCAGAGAAGATTCACGAGGCTGATACCTGGGATGGCAGGAATGATGTATGAGGAGAGATTGGGTCGATTGGGCTTGTACTCGCTGGAGTTTAGAAGAATGAGGGGATCTCTTTGAAGCTTATAAAATTCTGGCAGGACTGGACAGACTAGATGCAGGGAGGATGTTCCCAATGGTCGGGGAGTCGAGAACCAGGGGTCACAGTCTAAGGATAAGGGGTAAGCCATTTTGGACAGAAATGAGGAATTTCTTCACCCAGAGAGTGGTGAACCTGTGGAATTCTCTACCACAGAAGGCAGTAGAGGCCAAATCAGTAAATATATTCAAGAAGGAGTTGGATATATTCCTTAAGGCTAAAGGGATCAAGGGGTATGGGGAGAAAGCAGGGACCGGGTACTGAACTTGGATGATCAGCCGTGATCGCATTGAATGGCGGAGCAGGCTCGAGGGGACGAATGGCCTACTCCTGCTCCTATCTTCTATGTTTCTATATGTTTCAATAAGATCTCCTCTCATTCTTCTAAACTCCAATGAGTATAGACCCAACCTGCTCAACCTTTCTTCATAAGACAACCCCTTCATCTCCGGAATCAACCTCGTGAACCTTCTCTGAACTGCCTCCAATGCAAGTATATCCTTCCTTAAATAAGGAGACCAAAACTGTACGCAGTATTCCAGGTGTGGTCTCACCAATTCACCAAGTGCAGTTGTAACAGGACTTCCCTACTTTTATACGCCATTCCCTTTGCAATAACGGCCAACATTCCATTTGTCTTCCTAATTACTTGCATGCTAACTTTTTGTGATTCATGTACAAGGACCCCCAGATCCCTCTGTACCTCAGCATTTTGTAATCACTCCCCATCTAAATAATGGATAACCTCGCATTTTCCCACATTATACTCCATCTGCCAGATTTTTGCCTACTCACTTAGCCTATCTATATCCCTTTGGAGATTCTTTGCGTCCTCCACACAATTTGCTTTCCCACCTATCTTTGTATCATCAGCAAATTTGGCTAGATTACACTCAGTCCCTTCATCCAAGTAATTAATATAGATTGTAAATAGTTGAGGCCCCAGCACTGATCCCTGTGGCACCCCACTAGTTACAGTTTGCCAACCTGAAAATTACCCATTTATCCCGACTCTGTTTTCTGTTAGTTAGCCAAACCTGTATCCATGCTAATATATTACCCCCAACCCCGTGAGTTCTTGTGTAGTAACCTTTTATGTGGCACCTTATCAAATGCCTTCTGGAAATCCAAATACACGACACCTACTGGTTCCCCTTTATCCACCCTGTTTGTTACATCCTCAAAGAATTCCAGCAAATTTGTCAAACATGATTTCCCTTTAGTAAAACCATGCTGACTCTGCTTGACTATATTATGATTTTCTAAA
Organism: Somniosus microcephalus; assembly: GCF_052327205.1. Lineage (NCBI taxonomy): Eukaryota > Metazoa > Chordata > Chondrichthyes > Squaliformes > Somniosidae > Somniosus > Somniosus microcephalus. The sequence goes on along the minus strand of NC_140993.1, from coordinate 59,790,463 downwards.
TGTCCTGCTACCACTTACTTAATGGTGGACTCCAGCATTTTCCCAATGACAGATGTTAGGCTAACTGGTCAATAGTTGCCTGCTTTCTGTCTCCCTCCTTTCTTAAATAGGGGTGTTATATTTGCGGTTTTACAGTCCACTGGGACCTCTCCAGAAACCAGGGAATTTTGGTAGATTACAACTAATGCATCCACTATCTCTGCAGCCACCTCTTTTAAGACTCTAGGATGCAGGCCATCGGGTCCAGGGGACTTGTCCACCTTTAGTCCCATTAGTTTACCTAGTACTTTTCTCTCTAGTGATGGTGATTGTTTTAAGTTTCCCCCCCCCTCCCCACCCCAATAGCCCCTTGATTATCCATTATTGGGATGCTTTTAGTGTCTTCTACCGTGAAGACCGATGCAAAATATTTGTTCAAAGTCTCTGCCATTTCCCTGTTTCCCATTATTAATTCCCCAGACTCATCCTCTAGGGGACCAATGTTTACTTTAGCTACTCTCTTCCTTTTTATATACCTGTAGAAGCTCTTACTGTCTGTTTTTATATTTCTGTGCAAAATTAAAGCACATGGGATTGGGGGTAATATACCGGCATGGATTGAAAATTGGTTAACAGACAGGAAACAGAAAGTAGGAATAAATGGGTCTTTTTCGGGGTGGCAGGCGGTGACTAGTGGGGTACCAGCTATTCACAATATATATCGATGATTTGGATGAGGGAACCAAATGTAATATTTCCAAGTTTGCTGACGACACGAAACTAGGTGGGATTGTGAGTTGTGAGGAGGATGTAAAGAGGCTTCAAGGCAATTTAGACAAGTTGAGTGAGTGGGCAAATACATGGCAGATGAAGTATAACATGGATAAATGTGAAGTTATCCACTTCGGTAGGAAAAACATAAAGGTAGAGTATTATTTAAATGATGATAGATTGGGATATGCTGATGTACACCATTCACTGAAAGCAAACATGCAGGTGTAGCAAGCAGTTAGGAAGGCAAATGGTATGTTGGCCTTCATTGCAAGAGGATTTGAGTATAGGAGCAAGAATGTCTTACTACAGTTGTACAGGGGCTTGGTGAGACCACACCTGGAGTACTGTGTGTAATTTTGTTCTCCTTACCTAAGAAAGGATATACTTGCGATAGAGGGAGTGCAGCGAAGGTTCACCAGACTGATTCCTGGGATGGCAGGACTGTCGTATGAGGAGAGATTGGGTCGACTAGGCCTGTATTCACTAGAGTTTAGAAGAATGAGCGGGGATCTCATTGAAACGTATAAAATTCTGACAGGGCTAGACAGACTGGATGCAGGGAGGATGTTTCCCCTGGGTGGGGGGTCTAGAACAAGGGGTCACAGTCTCACGATACGGGGTAGGACATTTAGGACTGAGATGAGGAGAAATTTCTTCACTCAGATGGTGGTGAACCTGTGGAATTCTCTACCACAGAAGGCTGTGGAGGCCAAGTCACTGAATATATTTAAGAAGGAGATAGATAGATTTCTAGACACACAAGGCATCAAGGGGTATGGGGAGAGAACGGGAATATGGTATTGAGATCGAGGATCAGCCATGATCATGTTGAATGGCGGAGCAGGCTCGAGGGGTTGAATGTCCTGTTCCTATTTTTCTATGTTTCTTGCTATCTTCTCTTTCGATCATTTTTTTAGTCGTCCTTTGCTGGTTTTTAAAATGTCCCAATCCTCTGGCCTTTCACTATTCTTCGCAACATTGCATGCTTTTGTTTTCAATTTGATACCATCCTTTACTTCCTTAGTTAGCCACAGATGATTCATCCTTCTCTTAAGAGTCTTTCTTTCTCACTGGAATATATCTTTGCTGAGAGTTATGAAATATCTCCTTAAATGTTTGCCACTGCTTTTCTACTGTCTTATCCTGTCAATCCACTTTAACCAAGCCTGCCTTAATACCTTTGTAATCACCTTTATTTAAGTTCAGGACACGAGTTTGAGACCTAGCTTTCTCACCCTCAAACTGAATTTGAAATTCTACCATGCTATGATCACTCTTCCCAAGAGGATCCTTCACTTCGAGATCATTAATTAATCCATCCTCGTTAGACATTACCAGATCTAAAATAGTCTTTTCCCTGGTTGGTTCCACAACGTATTGTTCCAAGAAACCATCCCGTATACACTCTAAGAACTCTTCCTCAAGTATACCTTTGCCAATTTGCTTTGTCCAATCAATATGAAGATTAAAATCTCCCATGATTATAGTTGTACCTTTCTACCTTTCTTACAAGCCTCTATTATTTCTTGATTTATACTCTGTCCTACAGTGTGGCTACTGTTTGGGGGCCTGTAGACCACTCCCACCAGTGACTTCTTACCCTTATTATTTCTTCTCTCCACCCAAACTGATTCTACATCTTGATCTTCTAGGCCAATAGCATTTCTCATTACTGCCCTGATCTCATCCCTTATTAACAGAGCTACACCACCTCCTTTTCCTTTCTGCCTATCCTTACGAAATGGCAAATACCCCTGAATATTCAGTTCCCAGCCTTGGTCACCTTGCAACCACGTCTCTGTAATGGCTACCAGATCATACCCATTTATTTCTATTTGTGCTGTCAAATCAACTATCTTGTTACGAATGCTGCGTGTGTTCTGATATAGAGCTTTTAATGTTGTCTTTTTACCATTTTTCCCTACTCTGGCCCCTCTTTCTGATGCACTCTTATGTGTATACTCCCTGTCCCTTCCTGTCACACTCTGGTTATCATTACCCCTATCGCTACCCTGCACTTTTGCCTTCTCATTTTTCTTTGACTTTTTTCATTTTCGCTCAGTGTATCCCTCCCTCCCACTATTTAGTTTAAAGCCCTATCTACAGCCCTAGTTATTCGATTCACCAGGACACTAGTCCCAGCAGGGTTCGAATGAAGCCCGTCTCGACGGAACAGCTCCCTCTTATCCCAGTACTGGTGCCAGTGACAGGATCGGACAAAGTCAACATGGATTTACAAAAGGTAAATCATGCTTGACTAATCTACTGGAAGTTTTTGAGGATGTAACTGGTAAAATAGATAAGGGAGAATCAGTGGATGTGGTGTATTTGGACTTTCATAAGGTTTTCAATAAGGTCCCACATAAGAGATTAGCGTGCAAAATTAAGGCACACGGGTTTGGGGGCAAGGTATTGACTTGGATAGAGAACTGGTTGGCGGACAGAAAGCAAAGAGTTGGAATAAACGGGTCGTTTTCCGAGTGGCAGGCAGTGACTAGTGGGGTACCGCAAGGATCGGTTCTAGGACCCCAGCTGTTCACAATATATATTAATGATCTGGACGAGGGAATTGGATGTAATATCTCCAAATTTGCAGACGACACAAAGCTGGGTGGGAGGGTAAGCTGTGAGGAGGATGTCGTGAAACTCCAGTACGATTTGGACAGGTTGGGTGATTGGGCAGAAACATGGCAAATGCACTATAATGTGGATAAATGTGAGGTTATCCACTTTGGTGGCAAAAACATGAAGGCAGATTATTATTTGAATGGCAATAGATTGGGAGAAGGGGAAGTGCAAAGAGACCTGGGTGTTATTGTGCAACAGTCGCTGAAGGTAAGCATGCAGGTGCAGCAGGCGGTTAAGAAGGCAAATGGTATGTTGGCCTTCGTGGCAAGAGGGTTCAAGTACAGGAACAAGGGTGTCTTGCTACAGTTGTACAGGGCCTTGGTGAGACCGCACCTTGAGTATTGTGTGCAGTTTTGGTCGCCTTACCTGAGGAAGGACGTTCTTGCCATGGAGGGAGTGCAGCGAAGATTCACCAGGCTGATACCTGGGATGGCAGGAATGACGTATGAGGAGAGATTGTGTCGATTGGGCTTATACTCACTGGAGTTTAGAAGATTGAGAGGGGATCTCATCGAAACCTATACAATTCTGTCAGGTCTGGACAGACTAGATGCAGGAAGGATGTTTCGGATGGCCGGGGAGTCCAGAACCAGGGGTCATAGTCTAAGGATAAGGGGTAAGCCATTTAGGACTGAAATTAGGAGGAATTTCTTCACCCAGAGAGTGGTGAACCTGTGGAATTCTGTCACAGAGGGTGGTGGAGGCCAGTTCATTAAATATATTCAAGAAAGAGTTGGATATATTTCTTGAGGATAAAGGGATCAAGGGATATGGGGAGAAGGCAGGGACAGGGTACTGAATTGAATGATCAGCCATGATCTCATATAATGGCGGAGCAGGCTCGAAGGGCCGAATGGCCTACTCCTGCTCCTATCTTCTATGTTTCTATGAATCGAAACCCATTTCTCCCACACCAACCTTTGAGCCACTCGTTCATCTCTCTGATCTTATTTACCCTATGCCAATTTGCACATGGCTCAGGTAGTAATCCAGAGATTATTACCTTTGTGGTTCTGCTTTTTAATTTAGCCCCTAGCTGCTCATACTCCCTCAGCACAACCTCTACTTGTTCTACCTATGTCATTGGTACCTACATGGACCACGACAACTGGATCCTCCCCTTCCCACTCCAAGTTCCTCTCCAGCCCAAAGGAGATGTCATTTACCCTGGCACTAGGCAGGCAACACAGCCTTCGGGACTCACGCTCTTGGCTACAAAGAACAGTGTCTATCCCCCTAACTATACTGTCCGCTACCACTACTACATTTCTTTTTGCTCCCCCCACTTGAATGGCTCCCTGTACCACGGTGCTGTGGTCAATTTGCTCATCCTCAATGCAGTCCCTGCTCTCGTCCACACAGGGAGTAAGAATCTTGTAACTGTTGGACAAGAGCAAGGGCTGAGGCTCCTCCACCACTACCTCCTGGGTCCCCATACCTGCCTTGCTCGTAGTCACACCCACCTGTCCCTGACCACGGACCAAATTTGAATTAATTAATCTAAGGGGTGTGACTGCCTCCTGGAACACAGCGTCCAGGTAATTCTCCCCCTCCTTGATGCGTCAGTGTTTGAAGCTCGGACTCCAGCTCATCAACACGGAGCTGAAGTTCCTCGATCAACCAATACTTACTGCAAATGTGGTCGTCGTGGACCTCAACGGTGTCCACCAGCTCCCACATGTTGCAGCAGTAACACATCACCTGCCCTTCCATCTCTAATGTATTTTATTTAATTAAGTGTTTAAGTTTTGAACGTTTAGTTTTTAATCCTGGCTCTTAATTTAAACCAATGCCAGAGAAATACTGACCAACCAATCCCTTTCCTGTGACGTCACTCCTTGTTTTTGTTGTCCAGTCTGCTGCCTCTGCTCTCGGACCTTTCTCTGCTACGCTGTTTATTTGCTCCGCCTCTGCTCTTGCTCCCGCTCAGGTCCGCTGCCTCTGCCTTTTCCCTGTGATGTCACCTTTTATTTTTCTCCGAATGCGGTTGGGGGGTTTCGCAGAGCCGAAATCCTGCTGGTTCTGTGTCCCCGCTCGTGCAGATTTTTAACTCCTGCTCTTCTGGAGGCTGACAAAGATAGAAGAAGAAGAAAGAAGCACCTCACTCACCAAACTCGCAGGCTTACACTCTGTTCCAAGCTGCACTCTGTGACAGCTGCACTCTAGCCTTCCTTATTTATACTACTGAGATTTATGAGTCAGCTCTCTGGCAGTTACAGAACCAGATTGGACCAGTTAATTAACTAACTAGCCCCTACCAAGGCAGACATTGGGTAACTCAGCACAGACTAGGGAGCAAAGCTTTAGAATATGTCATGGTCTGTATGGCTTAGTTTCACACCAGACGGTGCATGTACCAACTCAACCACTGGGACACTTGGACATGATGGTCCCGAAACTCAACAAGGGTTCCGCCAGTCTCCTGCCAGGTTACTATGGGAAACTGTAAGCTAGAATTGACCCCCTTCACTGAGGCATGCCCAGTATATGACCATGCCAAGTATTATCACTGTCTGAAAGGGTGGTAGAGGCAGAGACCCCCATCACATTTAATAAATACTTGGATATGCACTTGAAGTGCCATAACCTACAAGGCTACGGACCAAGTGCTGGAAAGTGGGATTAGAGTGGATAGCTTTTTGTCGTCTGGCACAGACAAGATGGGCCGAATGGCGGCCTCCTGTGCTGTAAATTTCTATGATTATTAACTATGCAGATTTTTACTAATGCAATCTTTCAAGCAAACATTTTAAGATTTGTAAATTAAATGAGGTTTGGCTGACATTGAGTCTTTTTGGGTCAATTTCTATTGACAATGACCCAGCTCCCTGACGAGTCAACCATTTTAGTATAGGAACCAAACAGATCAGGAAAGTTTTTTTTTCCGCTGGAAAATAGTTGGTTAAGGAGATGTTCAAATTATGAAATGTTTTATGAGGGTAAATAGGGAAGCCTACTTTCCACTGATTGGTGAATCGGTAGCAAGGGGACATAGACTCAGGATTATTAGAACATGGAACATTTTACCAAGGTGACTATTGAGGTACAGATTATAACATAATTTGAAGAGGAATTGGATAAGTATTTGGAAAGGAAGGATATAGAAGGATATGAGGAAGGATATAGAAGGATATGAGGAAAGGGTAAGGAAGTGGGATTAGATTAGCTAGAGCCAGTTAAAGAGCTAACACTAGCACAGGTGTGATGGGCCAAATAGTTTCCTTCTGTGCTATAAATTCTATGATGCTGCTGCTATCAATAACCTTTCTCTTCTCTTGCAGGGAAACCAATTCAGATCAAGCCCAGATTTTGATCGACTTCTGTAGGCGTCCCATCATTAAACCATCTTAACACCAACCAGGTGGCTGGGAAGAAGGGAGGGGACTTCCTTGGGACAGTTTGCCTACCTTGAGTGAAACTGTAAAGACAACCAGCAGACAACAGTTTGGCCTACAATTCCTACTATTGTTTTGCACAAGAATTTTCTGTGGAGTTTTTTCTTTCATGTAAGGACCCAGAATGTAGACCTGCAAGCAAAACCTTCAACGACTTCACAATTGCAAACCTAGCGGTGTTTACAAATCATCACCACCTGCCATCCACGGGGAATGAAAGTCATTGTATTTAAGCAAAGATTCTGGAATGAAATGGCCGCTCGGTCTCTGAACCTACGGGATGTGTTTGGGGTTTATTTTCCTGTCCCACACCAGTGGAGTAACATTTATAAATTGTGGTCTTTATATTCTCATAGATTCTCAGATTTTTTTTAATACTCAGCTGCCTCCAGTTTTACTAAATATTGTACAGTCTTGATTCTTGTTACTTTGTGATGTTCGTGGTGTGCGGTACTGGGAGCTTTACCTTGCCTAGGTGTGCTTGATGGGTAGTGTAGTGGGAGCTTTGCTCCACAGCAAACCCATAGTGTACCTGACTTGGGAGTTCTTGATGCTTACAATGGATGGAAAAGTGGAAAACGGTTCCATTCTCCAGTACTAACATCCTTTTACCTTGATGGACATTAAGTTTGACACAAAAAAAAATGAAACCCAAACCCAAGGCATTTCTAACTATCCTCTGAATCTGGGGATTAGTTTGCAGCTGTGAACTATCTTCCCTGAAGCTGTTTAGATACATTATTTATCTACTTGTGCAGTTTTTAATTACAGTAATGGTGATAGTTGATGAAGAGTGCATTTTGTTTGATATGTAGCGATGTCCATAAAAGGTTATTAACAATTTTCAATTTTTTTGTAACCTGGGTCTGTCATCAGTCTATATTTTAAGGCTGAGATACACTATATTATACACTGCCTTCATATGCAATATATTAGAATGGGCAACATTGCAAAGTGTTGCTGCTTGATGCTATGGAGCAGGAGTCTGCCCCACTCTACTCAGCAGCAATGCGCATGGTGGAGCCTGTGACATGGCAGAGCAAAGGAGAATGGAAAATCTGCGGGAGAGTCTCACCTGAGCAATCCCTGGCTCCTTTGAGCAGACGTTCACACCAAGTATTGGCAGAGTGGGTGCAGACACCACCAATCACCAACCTCGGCTGCCATGTGTCAGGCCAGGCGGACAAAGGAAAAAGCAGAATAATAGAGAACGGGGAGCTTACCTAGAGAAATACTTCACTGAGAAAGAAAAGGAAAGCTATTTTTTAAAGGAGTAGCTCACACCGGCTTGGTATATGTGTTAGGATAGAAATGGCCAATTTTATCTATTAAGAGGAATGATTTAATATATTTTATTCTTGCACTCTGCAAGAACTGTACATTAAAGATTTCAATATTTAAAAACTATTTTCAGTACTTCCGTACTGAGTTCCTAATTGTGCCCATACTGTCAAAAGCTTCTTGTACATTATGGGGCCAATAAGTAAGCTGACTTCACTGGATAACGAGATCAGCTCATTCACGCGATTTTATGACACTCAAGGCGCTTTGCAAATAACTTGCTGCATGTGCCCAGGCCAGAATATTGGGCGCCAGCAGCCACTAAAGGGCTGTTGGCTGTCCGTTATGCAGCGAGCAATTTTCGATGGGGAGAGGGACACAGAACGGAGGACAGGGGGAGGGAGGGGTGCACCTCGGGAATTTTTTTTAAGTGTATACATAGGGAATTAATGCAGCCTGCACTTCCGCGCCCATTCCAAACATGTGCTGTGTATCTGGAGCCCTTCTCAGGCAGTTTAGTCGCATTATGGGGCCTAAGTTGAATTCAAGTTGCAGGCCAGGCTGGGCCTTGGTGCGCAGGCTCCCAGACCTCTGCGCACATTAGAGTGAGCTGTGGTGTGTTGTGAGCCTCAGGCCTCCACACCTGATAATATAGGGTGTGGGCATCCATCATGCTTCAGCATAGAGCTTGGTCATATCTTTAATATTGTTTAGGGAAGAGGAACTGCTGGTTGGTGTGAAGGCGCAAAAATCGTGTGTATGCAGTGACAT
>NC_140993.1:59747647-59781135 GCF_052327205.1 Somniosus microcephalus | reverse complement strand
CCCCTGCGAAGGAAGAAGGTAAGCTCTCCCTCCCTGGCCACCCCCTCTTTCCCTCCTGGCCCACCCCTCACTCTTTCCTTCCCTCACCCTCTCCCTCACCCGTCCCTCCCTGCTTTACTCTCCTCCCCCTCTCCTCAAGCTCTCTCTCTCTCTCCCCCCTCCCTGCTTTACTCTCCCTCCCCCTCCACCCTCTCTCGCTCCCCTCCCCCCCACCCTCTCGCTCCCTCCTCCACCCTCTCCCTCCCCCCACCCTCTCTCGCTCCCCTCCCCCCACCTCTCTCGCTCCCCTCCCCCCACCCTCTCTCGCTCCCCTCCCCCCACCCTCTCTCGCTCCCCTCCCCCCACCCTCTCTCGCTCCCCTCCCCCCACCCTCTCTCGCTCCCCTCCCCCCCACCCTCTCTCGCTCCCCTCCCCCACCCTCTCTCGCTCCCCTCCCCCCCACCCTCTCTCGCTCCCCTCCCCCCACCCTCTCTCGCTCCCTCCCCCCCACCCTCTCTCGCTCCCTCCCCCCACCCTCTCTCGCTCCCCTCCCCCCACCTCTCTCGCTCCCCTCCCCCCCACCCTCTCTCGCTCCCCTCCCCCCCACCCTCTCTCGCTCCCCTCCCCCCCACCCTCTCTCGCTCCCCTCCCCCCCACCCTCTCTCGCTCCCCTCCCCCCCACCCTCTCTCGCTCCCCTCCCCCCCACCCTCTCTCGCTCCCCTCCCCCCACCCTCTCTCGCTCCCTCCCCCCACCCTCTCTCGCTCCCCTCCCCCACCCTCTCTCGCTCCCCTCCCCCCCACCCTCTCTCGCTCCCCTCCCCCCCACCCTCTCTCGCTCCCCTCCCCCCACCCTCTCTCGCTCCCCTCCCCCCCACCCTCTCTCGCTCCCCTCCCCCCCACACCTCTCTCGCTCCCCTCCCCCCCACCCTCTCTCGCTCCCTCCCCCCCACCCTCTCCGCTCCCCTCCCCCCACCCTCTCTCGCTCCCCTCCCCCCCACCCTCTCTCGCTCCCCTCCCCCCACCCTCTCTCGCTCCCCTCACCCCCACCCTCTCTCGCTCCCCTCACCCCCACCCTCTCTCGCTCCCCTCACCCCCACCCTCTCTCGCTCCCCTCACCCCCACCCTCTCTCGCTCCCCTCACCCCCACCCTCTCTCGCTCCCCTCCCCCCCACCCTCTCTCGCTCCCCTCCCCCCCACCCTCTCTCGCTCCCCTCCCCCCCACCCTCTCTCGCTCCCCTCCCCCCACCTCTCTCGCTCCCCTCCCCCCCCTCTCTCGCTCCCCTCCCCCCCACCCTCTCTCGCTCCCTCCCCCCACCCTCTCTCGCTCCCCTCCCCCCCACCCCCTCTCGCTCCCCTCCCCCCACCCCCTCTCGCTCCCCTCCCCCACCCCTCTCGCTCCCCTCCCCCCACCCCCTCTCGCTCCCCTCCCCCCCCACCCCCTCTCGCTCCCCTCCCCCCCACCCCTCTCGCTCCCCTCCCCCCACCCTCTCTCGCTCCCCTCCCCCCCACCCTCTCTCGCTCCCCTCCCCCCCACCCTCTCTCGCTCCCCTCCCCCCCACCCTCTCTCGCTCCCCTCCCCCCCACCCTCTCTCGCTCCCCTCCCCCCCACCCTCTCTCGCTCCCCTCCCCCCCACCCTCTCTCGCTCCCTCCCCCCCACCTCTCTCGCTCCCCTCCCCCCACCCTCTCTCGCTCCCCTCCCCCCCACCCTCTCTCGCTCCCCTCCCCCCCACCCTCTCTCGCTCCCCTCCCCCCACCCTCTCTCGCTCCCCTCCCCCCCACCCTCTCTCGCTCCCCTCCCCCCCACCCTCTCTCGCTCCCCTCCCCCCCACCCTCTCTCGCTCCCCTCCCCCCCACCCTCTCTCGCTCCCCTCCCCCCCACCCTCTCTCGCTCCCCTCCCCCCCACCCTCTCTCGCTCCCCTCCCCCCCCACCCTCTCTCGCTCCCCTCCCCCCCCACCCTCTCTCGCTCCCCTCCCCCCCCACCCTCTCTCGCTCCCCTCCCCCCCCACCCTCTCTCGCTCCCCTCCCCCCCCACCCTCTCTCGCTCCCCTCCCCCCCCCACCCTCTCTCGCTCCCCTCCCCCCCCACCCTCTCTCGCTCCCCTCCCCCCCCACCCTCTCTCGCTCCCCTCCCCCCCCACCCTCTCTCGCTCCCCTCCCCCCCCACCCTCTCTCGCTCCCCTCCCCCCCCACCCTCTCTCGCTCCCCTCCCCCCACCCTCTCTCGCTCCCCTCCCCCCCCACCCCCTCTCGCTCCCCCCACCCCCTCTCGCTCCCCTCCCCCCCCACCCCCTCTCGCTCCCCTCCCCCCCCACCCCCCTCTCGCTCCCCTCCCCCCCACCCCCTCTCGCTCCCCTCCCCCACCCCCTCTCGCTCCCCTCCACCCTCTCTCGCTCCCCTCCACCCTCTCTCGCTCCCCTCCACCCTCTCTCGCTCCCCTCCACCCTCTCTCGCTCCCCTCCACCCTCTCTCGCTCCCCTCCACCCTCTCTCGCTCCCTCCACCCTCTCTCGCTCCCCTCCACCCTCTCTCGCTCCCCTCCACCCTCTCTCGCTCCCCTCCACCCTCTCTCGCTCCCCTCCACCCTCTCTCGCTCCCCTCCACCCTCTCTCGCTCCCCTCCACCCTCTCTCGCTCCCCTCCCCCCTCTCTCGCTCCCCTCCCCCCCCCTCTCGCTCCCCTCCCCCCCCTCTCGCTCCCCTCCCCCCCTCTCGCTCCCCTCCCCCCCCTCTCGCTCCCCTCCCCCCCTCTCTCGCTCCCCTCCCCCCTCTCTCGCTCCCCTCCCCCCTCTCTCGCTCCCCTCCCCCTCTCTCGCTCCCCTCCCCCCTCTCTCGCTCCCCTCCCCCCCTCTCGCTCCCCTCCCCCCTCTCGCTCCCCTCCCCCCCTCTCGCTCCCCTCCCCCCTCTCTCGCTCCCCTCCCCCCTCTCTCGCTCCCCTCCCCCTCTCTCGCTCCCCTCCCCCCTCTCTCGCTCCCCTCCCCCCTCTCTCGCTCCCCTCCCCCCTCTCTCGCTCCCCTCCCCCCTCTCTCGCTCCCCTCCCCCTCTCTCGCTCCCCTCCCCCCTCTCTCGCTCCCCTCCCCCCTCTCTCGCTCCCCTCCCCCCTCTCTCGCTCCCCTCCCCCCTCTCTCGCTCCCCTCCCCCCTCTCTCGCTCCCCTCCCCCCTCTCTCGCTCCCCTCCCCCCTCTCTCGCTCCCCTCCCCCCTCTCTCGCTCCCCTCCCCCCTCTCTCGCTCCCCTCCCCCCTCTCTCGCTCCCCTCCCCCTCTCTCGCTCCCCTCCCCCCCACCCCTCTCTCGCTCCCCTCCCCCCCACCCCCCTCTCGCTCCCCTCCCCCCCACCCCTCTCTCTCGCTCCCCTCCCCCCAACCCCTCTCTCTCGCTCCCCTCCCCCAACCCCCTCTCTCGCCCCTCTCCCCCACCCCCTCTCTCTCTCTCTCTCTCGCCCCTCCCCCACCCCCCCTCTCTCTTCCCTCCCCCACCCCCCTCTCTCTTCCCTCCCCCACCCCCCTCTCTCTTCCCTCCCCCACCCCCCTCTCTCTTCCCTCCCCCACCCCCTCTCTCTCTTCCCTCCCCCACCCCCTCTCTCTCTTCCCTCCCCCACCCCCTCTCTCTCTTCCCTCCCCCACCCCCTCTCTCCCCCTCCTCCCTACCCCCTCCCTCTCCCCCCTCTCCCCTGCCCGAGCCCTCATACCCCGCTCCTCGGCACCTGGATGAACGCGTTCCCTCGGCCGTCACCCTGATGCCGTTGGCCAAGGCGAACACCCGCAAAGACATGGCCCAGCCGAGTCCAGCGCCCCGGTCAGCTCGAGGTCCGCAGCCGCTGTTCGGCCGCAGGCCACAAAGCACCCGAGCCCGGCGATGGCTGCACGGAGCTCCGTGCCGCCCCATGCACTGACATGGCCCCGCCCTCCCGAGCTGGCTTGAAGAGCGCCGATTGCGGCTGAGAGAGCCGGCCGGCGGGCCTGGTTGCCGGGGTAACCCTTCCCGCTCTCTAAGCCCCGCCCGAGATCAGCACTCCCGAGAGCCCCGCCCGAGCCGAGCGGGGAACAGAGAGAGACCTTTACTAAGGTACGGCGCTCGGCTGAGGCCCGCCCCTCCAGCCTTCACAAAGATGGCGGCGATCGGGGGCCGCTTGTTGACTGGGGCCGGGAGGTGCCTAGCTCGGGCGTGGGTGCGGAGGAGAGGCCGAGGCTTCGAGGCCTACCTGGGAAAACGGGGAAAGGTAAGAAAATTAATGAGATTAGATAAGTTAATTACTTTCTAAATCTTTTTTTTTAAAACAATATGTGTTTTAAAACGACGTTTTTTTGAAAGATGCAGAAAGCGGGGAAAAAGAAAGGAAAAGTTTGGAATCAAGATGGCGGCACTCACCTCGGTTCAGAACGATAAGGCCCGCCCACACACGCACCGATTGGTCGACCATCAGGTCACCAAAGCGTAGGATTGGTCAAACGTCCCGTCACTCGACCGTAGGAGGGCCCGGCCGCACGCGCCAGGAACCCAGCGTACGATTGGTCGACCTCGAGGTCACTCTGTCGCTAATGAGCGGATAATGAGATGCTAATGAGCGGAATTTTGAAGGTTTTTCGGATACCGCGGGCGTGATTTTTGTCCGGCCGAAACGTAAATACGCTTACCACCGTTTTGGAAAGGTAAGCTTTCTTTCGACGTAACGCATGCGTAGGTACGCTCTGTAACTTTCGAGCGCATAGCCGGACAGACGCACACGTGAGGACAGACAGACAGACAGAAGTATCCGTTTATATATATAGATATTTCACATCCTCAGAATGTCCCAAAGCACTTTACAACTAATGAATTATTTTTGAAGTGTATTCACCATTATATAGACAAACACAGGAGCTAACCTTCACACAGCAAATTAGATTAATGATCAGATTATATATTGATGGTACTGGTTGAAAGATGAATGTTGCCTTGACCAGGACCATTTTGAAATAGCCCAGTGCCACCTATTCAAAATCACCACCACTAGTACCCCCTCTTTAAAAGGAAGGTCCGTAAAGACAGTATTCTCACGTGGTCTATTCAAACTGATATATTAACAAAATAAGAGTGACACTAAATCATGATCTAATTTGCCTCCTGAATTACACAGCAAAGATCCTGCGGTCCCCACCGATCAGGGAAGCCCTTTAATGTACCAGTGGACACTGCGTGATTCCTGGCCAGGACCACCCGGGTGCGACCAAGACTGCGAAATAAAGACAGGCAGTCAGAGCAACCCTCCCATTGGGCCCTGTGGATGGCTGTTTTGGCCAGGTTCAGGAACAGAGCCAAGAGGAGGTCCTCCAACCTGTCCGCCCTTGGCGCACCAGGTGGTCAAAGATCAGAAATGTAGGGATGAAGTGGAGCCAAATATTTAGGAGCAGCCCCTTTAAATAACAATAGGAGCTATGACCTCTCGCAATTCAAATCCATTTCTTCGAGGCTGTGAAATGGCATACGGCCTAAGTATCTGTGAAGTGACTCAAAGCAACATTTGACGCTGCTGCATGCAGCACTCCCCACCCCGAATACAGAGCCTTCCATTGGTGGCTCCGTCTCCGCTACATAGCGATTGGTACGTCATGGCATGTCCAAATGGAATACAAGAGTGTGCAGGAGCATTGGCTTCACCAAGAGAACTCGGTGCTATGGAATCTTTTACATCCACCTGAACAAGCAGCTAGGGCCTCAGTTTAATGCCTCAACTGAAAGATGGTATCTCTGACAATGTGGGGCTACAACTCACGACCTGACTCAGAAATGGGGGTTTTACCACCAGGCTTCAGCTGACATTTTCAAGGTTGGCAGTGAACAGTATCACTTTATAGCTGGCTGTAAGCAACTCCCTGTGCATCTGCATCTGTATGAACTCCCTCCACAGTGTTGAGCTGAGTTAACTGCAACTACATTACAACAGGTAAAAGTTTCCCAACGTTGCAACAGTGACTGGATATCAAAATTAATTCATTGGCTGTAAAGCACTAGGCCATCCTGAAATCGTGAAAGGTGCTATATAAATGAAAGTTCTTTCTGTTTAGCCAAAGTACATTGTACACAGGAGTAGACCATTTGGCCCATCAAGCCTGCTCTGACATTTTGTTAGCCGTGATAGCTCTTTATTTTTTAAATCCCAATTCTTGGTCCTTTCTCCATATTCAATATTATTCTTGCTTCCGAAGTAAGTACCTCTTTAAACAAATCAATTCATTTTGCATATATGGCCTTTGGGGCAGTAAATTCAACATTCTCACAATCCTTTCTGTTAGGGTTTTTTTTTTCCTCCTAGATTCACTTCTAAGTAGCTTAATTCTAATTGTAAGATTATAATTTTTTGTTGTGGATTTTGTGAGTACTTGCTGATGTAATCAGATCCCAATTAAGCAAAAAAAAAAGTAATCAGATCCCAATTAAGCAAAAAAAAAGTATGTTAAGTTAAAGGAGAAATGAAGTGTAGAGAATGAGTACTTGTACAGTACTCTGGTCAACCACGCCTTGAGTACAATGTCCAGTTTTGGCCATGGGACACAAAGACATGCTGGGATCAGTGCAGAGAAGAGCCACAAGTTTGATTCCAAATGTCAGAAGCCCAGGAAAGAAGCTTGGGCTTTTCAGCTTTGGAAGAAGGGGTTTGAGGTGATTTTATAGAGGTATCACAGAATCATACAACACCGAAGGGGGGGCCATTGTGCCTATGCTGGCTCTTTGAAAGAGCTCTCCAATTGGTCTCACCCCTGCTCTTTCCCCATAGCCCTACATATTTTTCCTTTTCAAGTATATATCCAATTCCCTTTTGAAAGTTACTATTGAACCTGCTTCCACCACCCTTTCAGGTGGTGCATTCCAGATCATAACTTGCTGTGTAAAAAAAATTCTTATCTTTCTCCTGGTTCTTTGTCAGTTATCTTAAATCTGCGACCTCTAGTTACTAACCCTTCTGCCAGAGGAAATGGTTTCTCTTTAATTACTCTATAAAAACCGTTCATAATTTTGAACATCTCTATTAAATCGCCCCTTAACCTTCTCTGCTCCAAGGAGAACAATCCCAGTTTCTCTAGTCTCTCCACGTAATTGAAGTTCCTCATCCCTGGTATAGTTCTAGTAAATCTTCTCTGCATCCTCTCCAATAAAAACTCATTGTTCAGAGTCATAAATGAAGAGTAGTCACTTGGCCAAGATAGCAGAGGCTGACCAGTGTCAATGGAACCATACCTCAGCAAAAGTTTGCACTGAGCCCAACGTAGCACCCTTACAACTTTAACTAAGATTGGCTAGCTTGGTGTAATCTTGGGATCAATCTTGAGTCCTTCTTAGTTTATATCAGCTTGACTCAATTGGTAGCAGACATGCCTGAATCAAAAGGTTGTTCAACTCCCACAATGGACTTAAGTGCATAATCTGGACTGACACTTCAGTGCAGTACCGAGGTTGTATTATATTTTGGAGGTGCTATCATTCAGGTGAGACATAAAAATGAGGCCTATCTGCCTCTTCAGGTAGGGTGGGGGTGGTGGATTTAAAATATTCTATGGTGCTAGTGGTAGAAGAGCAGGCAATTCTTCTGGTGTCGTGGCCAGCATTTCTCAACAAGAAAAAAAAACAGATTTGCTGTGTACAAATTGGCTTCTGTGTTTGTGTACATAACAGTGACTGCACTTTAAAAACAATCCTTTGATTATAAAGCATTTTGGAACATCCAAAGTTTGTGATATGGTGCGACATAATAAGTTTTTTTTCTATATGATTCAATGTTTACACCAGACAGTCTGCTTACATGAGAAATAGGAGCTGGAGTAGGCCCTTTGAGCCTGCTCCGCCATTCAACAAGATAATGGTTGATCTTCTACCTCAACTCCACCTTCCCGCACTATCCCCATATCCCTTAATTCCCAAAAATTTATCGATCTCTGTCTTGAATATACTCAATAACTGAGCATCCACAGCTCTCTGGGGTAGATAATTCCAAAGATTCACAACTCTTTGAGTGAAGAAATTTCTCCTCATTTCAGTCCTAAATGACTGACCCCTTATTTTGAGACTGTGACCCCATGTTCTAGATTCCCCAGCCAGGGGAAACATTTTCCCAGCAGTAACCCTGTCACACTCCTTAAGAATTTTATATGTTTCAATTAGATCACCTCTCATTCTTCTAAACTCTAGGGAATATAGGCCTCATTTACTCAATCTCTCCTCGTAGGGCAATCCCCTCATCCCAGGAACCAGTCTAGTAAACCTTTGTTGCATGCCCTCTAAGGCAAGTATGTCTTTCCTTAGGTAAGGAGACCAGAACTGTATACAGTACTCCAGGTGTGGCCTCACCAATGCCCTGTATAATTGTAGTAAGACTTTTTTACTCTTATACTCATCCCTTTGTAACAAAAGCTAACATACCGTTTGCTTTCCTAATTGCTTGCTGTACCTGCATGTTAACTTTCTGTGATTCATGTACAAGGACACACAGGTCCCTCTGAATGCAAACATTTCCCAGTCTCTCACCATTCAAAAAATATTCTGCTTTTTTGTTTTTCCTACCAAAGTGGATAACTTCACATTTCCCCACATTGTATTCCATTTGCCATGTTCTTGCCCACTCAGTCAACCTGTCTATATCTCTCTGCAGCCTCTGTGCGTCCTCCTCACAGCTTACTTTCCCACCTAACTTTGTATCAGTCCATTCATCTAAGTCATTAATACAGATTGTAAATAGCTGAGGCCCAAGCACTGATCCTTGTGGTACCCCGCTAGTTACAGCCTGCCAATTGGAAAAAGACCCGTTTATTCATACTCTTTGTTTTCTGTCCATTAACCAATCCTCAATTACCCCCAATCCCATGAGTCCTAATTTTGAATAATAACCTCTTATCAAATGCTTTTTGAAAATTCAAATACACTACATCCACTGGTACCACCTTATCAATCCTACTTTACAGCATCTTCAAAAAACTCCAACAGATTTGTCAAACACAATTTCCCTTTCATAAATCTGTGTTGGCTCTGCCTAATAATATGATTTTCTAAGTGCCGTTACCACATCCCTAATAATACATTCTAGCATTTTGCTTACTACTGATGTCAGGCTAACTGGCCTATAGTTCCCTGTTTTTTCTCTTCCTCCTTTCTTAAATAGTGGGGTTATGTTTGCTACCTTCTAATCCTTGGGGACTGTTCTAGAATCTAGGGAATTGTGGAAGATTAATACCAGTGCATCCACTATCTCTGCAGCTACCTCTTTTAAAACCCTAGGATGCAGATCGTCAGGTCCAGAAGATTTGTCGCCACATAGTCCCATTAATTTCTCCAGTACTATGGGGTTGATTTTCAGTGTGCCGTGAGGCGGGCTTTTAGGCGTACGGGGGGCTAAAATCCCGAATTCGGGGGTCCCGACACCATCCCGCCCAAAACCCGCCTCCATGTAAGTTTCAAAGGAGGCGGGTACCCGCCCCGCACTGGGACCCGCCGACCCGAGGCGGGAAGGGATTAATGCCAATTAACTACCTGTTAACGGGCAGTTTTTAGCCTAATCCCTATTTTGAAGGTTGTCGTGTGGGATTCCCGACGGCTCCAAACCACACCAGGTTAGAGGAGTCAGGCCGTCAGGTTGAAGGACTTGGAGGGGTCGAGATGTCGGTATTCAGGTGAGTGATGGGTGCATGAGTGCAAAGGTAAGTGTGTTTGGTGTGTCTAAAGTGTGTAAAGAAGTTTAAATTACCTGTACTTACCTTTACAGCCTTCCTTCCTCTAGGTTTCGGGAGTCCATCATTCAGCCGGCACAGAAAGCAGAATGGCTGCGATCTGTCAAAAGTGACAGCCTGCAGCTTTCATTGCTGGCGAGATTTCTAACTGAGTCTGCGTAGAAGGACTCAGGTTAGAAGTAAGACTGTCGGTGTTTGACGGCTTCAAGCAGCTGTGAAACACTGATATTTCATCTGTCAACACGTCTTGACAGATGAAATTTCAGTCTGTGACGTCACCTGTTGCCAGGTGGCCCTTAATTGGCCTGCTGAGCCCGCTGGGCGGGCTCAACAAGGTCAATCAAGTGAAAATCACGTGGATTGGCTGCATCTTGATGGAGGCGGGACTACAACCCGAAAGTTGTAGTCCCGCCTCCATTCTGAATGAAAATCCAGCCCTATGTCTTTACTTACCCACTGAGCCTTTTAGCTGGAAAGGGCTCCAAGTAGATTTCTTGTTTCTGTTCTAATCCACAGGTTGGTTGGGACCAGAAGGTGGAAGGGAAATTGTATGAGAGCCCTTTCCTGGTTGAGCAATCTGTTGCAAGACCTAAAAATATCGACAACTTGAGTGACAGTGCTGTTGGAGTGTGTCCCTAATGTTAATCCCTTAATGTCTTGGTCCCAGCTATATATGCAGCTGTTAATGAAAAGCAATGTGCACTGACGTGTGTGCAAGTCTGGGGCAGAGCTGATAATCTTTCTCCGTTTGTGTGGCTCCGGAGAATCACATTCCAGCTCCTTCCAAAACTGTGATGATGACTCGAACCTATCGAGGCTACTGGATACTTGGGAGCTGATTACAAGGCAGTAATCCAATCAGAGTTTCAAAAACCATCAGAAAACTGGATGAGTTATAGGCTGGAATCAAATTGATGGTTTGCATGAAGTATAAGCTTTTGGCTGAGTTACTAGCCTGAATCTAAATGAGGGGTTTGGGTAATTTAACAAACTGTGAGGTAGAAGTCGTGATAACCAATGAGGTGAGTTTGCTAACTAGTCATTCTAGAGAGGTTGATTTTATAAAGAAAAAAATTGCATTTATATGGAGCCTCTCATGTTCTCAGGACATATAACTGGAATTTTTTGAGGATGTAACTGGTAGAATAGATAAGGGAGAACCAGTGGATGTGGTGTATTTGGACTTTCAGAAGGCTTTCGATAAGGTCCCGCATAAGAGATTAGCATGCAAAGTTAAAGCACATGGGATTGGGGGTAAGGTATTGTCTTGGATAGAGAACTGGTTGGCAGACAGGAAGCAAAGAGTTGGAATAAATGGGTCTTTTTCCGAGTGGCAGGCAGTGATTAGTGGGGTACCGCAGGGATCGGTGCTAGGACCCCAGCTATTCACAATATATATAAATGATCTAGACAAGGGAACTATATGTAATATCTCCCAAGTTTGCAGACAACACAAAGCTGGGTGGGTGTGTGTGCTGTGAGGAGGATGCAGAGAAACTCCAGTATGATTTGGACAGGTTGGGTGATTGGGCAGATGCATAGCAAATGCAGTATAATGTGGATTAATGCGAGGTTATCCACTTCGGTGGCAAAAACAGGAAGACAGATTATTATCTGAACGGCAATAGATTGGGAGAAGGGGAAGTGCAACGAGACCTGGGTGTCCTTGTGCACCAGTTGCTGAAGGTAAGCATGCAGGTGCAGCAGGCGGTTAAGAAGGCAAATGGTATGTTGACCTTCATATCGAGAGGATTCGAGTACAGGAGCAGGGATATCTTGCTGCAGTTGTACAGGGCCTTGGTGAGACTACACCTTGAGTATTGTGTGCAGTTTTGGTCGCATTATTTGAGGAAAGATGTTCTTGCCATGGAGAGAGTGCAGCGAAGATTCACCAGACTGATACCTGGAATTGCAGGAATGACGTATGAGGAGAGATTGGGTCGATTAGGCTTATATTCACTAGAGTTTAGAAGAATGAGAGGGGATCTCATTGAAACTTATAAAATTCTAACAGGACTAGACAGGCTAGATGCAGGAAGGATGTTCCCGATGGCGGGGGAGTCCAGAACCAGGGGTCACAGTCTAAGGATAAGGGGTAAGCCATTTAGGACTGAGATGAGTAATTTCTTCACCCAGAGAGTGGTGAACCTGTGGAATTCTCTACCACACAAGGCAGTTGAGGCCAATTCATTAAATATATTCAAGAAGGAGTTAGATATATTCCTTAAGGCTAAAGGGATCAAGGGATATGGGGAGAAAGCAGGGACAGAGTACTGAATTTGGATGATCAGCCATGATTGCATTGAATGGCGGAGCAGGCTCAAGTGGCCGAATGGCCTACTCCTGCTCCTATCTTCTATGTTTCTATGACATGCCAAAATGCTCCAATGAAGTACTTTTTAAGTGCAGTCACTGTGGTAGGTAAATGCGGCACCAAAGTATGCGCAGCAAGATCCCACAAACAGCAGTGAGATAAATGACCAAATAATCTGTTTGAGTGGTGTTGGTTGAGGAATAAATTTTGGCCAAGACACAAGGAAAACTTGCCTGCTCTTCGAATAGTGCCAAGGGATCTTTTACATTCATCTGAGAAGGCAGATGAAGTTTGTTTTCCATGGTTGGTTTAGGCTGTGATGTGCCTTCAATAACTCAAAGACAAGGAGTTTAAAGGATTCAACTAAGGCTTTTAATCACTAAGAACATTGCAGCATTACAGTTCTTCCCACATCGGGCGTCTGGTAGGAATGACTCATACAGCTCTTGAGACCTTTATATGGCAAAAGACAGGGGCGTAGCCAATACACACAATAGGAACAAAAGGGGGCGGTTCACACAATACAAGCAGGTAAAACACACAGGTAAAACACATGGGAACACAGGTAAAACACATGGGCTGATGAAGGCATATATTTCATCACATTCACCCCTTCTACAGATTTAGTCTGTCCGGGGGTGTGATAGTCCTTCCTGAACATCGCAACAGTACCTCGGGTTCCGACCGTGGGTCCGTGGTGCCCTCCTGGGCATACCCATGTGCTGGGGGTGTTGCAGGTACTGCTGGGGGTGGTGAGGATACCTCTGGGGGTGGTGGAGGTTCTTCTGGGGGTGGTGGTGATGGGTCGTCATCATCGCTTCCTGCCGAGGCGAGGTCCTTTATGGACACGGTGTCTTCACGCCCGTCGGCGTGCTTGACGTACGCGTACTGTGGGTTTGCGTGGAGTAGGTGTACTGCCTCCACGAGGGGATCTGTTTTGTGGCCCCTCACATGCTTCCGTAACAGGACTGTCCCTGGGGTGGAGAGCCACAAGGGTAGGGATACTCCTGAGGTTGATTTGCGGGGAGAAACAAACATCATCTCGTGAGGAGTGGCGTTAGTAGCAGTGCACAGTAGCGACCTTATCGAGTGGAGTACGTCTGGGAGGACCTCCTGCCAGCGGGAGGTGGGGAGGCCTTTAGACCTTAGTGCTAAGGTGACCGCCTTCCACACTGTCGCGTTCTCCCTCTCCACTTGCCCATTACCCCGGGGGTTATAACTAGTGGTCCGACTCGTGGCTATCCCCTTTGACAGCAGGTATTGGCGCAGTTCATAGCTAATGAACGACGCCCCCCTGTCAGTGTGGATGTAGTTGGGCATGCCGAACGTGCAAAACAGGTTGCCGAGGCACTTGATGACCGTGGCACTGGTCATATCTGGGCAGGGGTAGGCGAATGGGAAGCGGGAGTACTCGTCCACAATGTTGAGAAAGTACACATTGCGGTTGGTGGAGGGGAGTGGTCCCCTGAAATCTAAGCTCGGGCGCTCGAATGGCCGTGTAGCTTTGATCAGGTGGGCTCGGTCGGGCCTGAAAAAACGGGGCTTGCATTCCGCACAAGTGCGGCAGTCCCTGGTCATCGACCGGACCTCCTCGATGGAATAGGGCAGGTTACGGGATTTTATAAAGTGGAATAGCCGGGTGACCCCTGGGTGGCAGAGGCCATTGTGGAGGCCCTGTAGCCTGTCCCCCTGGATGCTGGCACACATCCCTCGTGATAGGGCATCGGGGGATTCGTTGAGGGCCCCCGGCCTATATATTATGTTGTACTCAAACGTGGAGAGTTCGATCCGCCACCTGAGAAGTTTGTCGTTCTTGATCTTCCCCCTCTGTTTGTTGTTAAACATGAAGGCTACCGACCGCTGGTCAGTAAGCAGGGTGAAGCGTTTGCCGGCTAGGTAGTGCCTCCAGTGCTGCACTGCCTCCACTATGGCCTGGGCCTCCTTCTCTACCGAGGAGTGCCTGATCTCGGGCCCTTGGAGGGTTCTTGAGAAAAAGGCTACGGGCCGCCCATCCTGGTTGAGGGTGGCTGCTAAAGCGAAGTCGGACGCATCGCTTTCGACCTGGAAAGGGATGTTTTCGTCCACTGCCCACAGCGCGGCCTTCTCAATGTCGTGTTTAATGCTGTTAAAGGCGGCATGGGCCTCGGCCGTGAGCGGGAAGGACGTTGATTTCAGGAGGGGACGGGCCTTGTTGGAATAATTGGGGACCCATTGGGCATAATAGGAGAAGAACCCCAGGCACCTTTTCAGGGCCTTGGGGGTGTTTGGTAGGGGTAGCTCCCGTAGGGGGCGCAATCGGTCGGGGTCCGGACCGATTTCCCCATTTTCCACCACGCAGCCCAGGATACAGAGGTGCGTGGTGCTAAAGACACACTTATCCTCGTTGTAGGTGAGATTGAGTCTGAGGGCGGTTTTCAGAAATCTCACGAGGTTCGAGTCGTGGTCTTGCTGGTCGTGGCCGCAGATGGTGACGTTGTCTAGGTATGGGTAGGTGGCTGTTAACTGGTTCTCATCGACCATGCGGTCCATCTCCCGCTGGAAGACCGAGACCCCGTTCGTTACCCCAAAGGGGACTCTGAGGAAGTGGTAGAGACATCCGTTCGCCTCGAAGGCGGTGTATGGACGGTCCTCCGGCCTAATGGGGAGCTGGTGGTATGCCGATTTTAGGTCGATGGTGGAAAACACCCGGTATTGCGTGATTTGGTTAACCATATCCGCTATGCGGGGCAGAGGGTAGGCGTCTAGCTGGGTGTATAGATTAACCGTCTGGCTATAATCTATCACCATCCGCTTCTTTTCGCTACCCTTAACTACTACTACCTGGGCGCGCCACGGGCTGGTACTGCATTCGATGATACCCTCCCGCTTGAGTCTTTCTACTTCCGACGCAATGAACCGTCTGTCCTCCCAGCTGTACCGCCTACTCTTGGTCGCTATGGGTCGACAGATGGGTGCAAGGTTGGCGAACAGAGAGGGCGGCTTGACCTTCAGGGTAGCCAGACCGCACACTGTGAGGGGCGGCTGGGACCCACCGTAGGTAAGCGTGATACTTTGGTGGTGGCACTGGAAGTCCAGACCCAAGATCACGCTCACACAGAGATCTGGCATTGTCAATAGTTTAAAATCTCTGTAATCATTGCCTTTTACCGACAACATAACCGCGCAGAAACCTGTCATTTTTGAGGTATGAGTCTTATCGGCCATGGCGATTTTGCCCTGTGTGGGGACTATCGTTAGTGAAAGTCGTTTTACCAGGCTAGGATGAATAAAGCTTTCGGTGCTCCTGCAGTCAATCAAGCATTTAACCTTGTTCCCGTTTACCTCTATGTCCATCATCGATTTAGACAACGGATGCGGCCTGGACTGATCCACTGTGATCGAGGCCACCAGTGGGTCCTGGAGGTCCGTGTAGTCGGGGCAAGATGGTGGACTCCATGAGGGTGGACAAGATGGCTTCCAAGATGGCCGCTCCCACGGCGCGCACGCGGCGGTGGTGGAGTTGGAGGCGGGGTTCCCTCTGCAGACTTTGCTGAAATGTCCTTTCTTCCCGCATTTAAAACAGGTGGTGCCCTTCGCTGGGCACAGATGCCTGGAGTGTTTGTCCTGGCCGCAGAAGTAGCATTTCGGGCCCCGATGCATCGCAGCAGTAGTGGGGCTCCTGGGTGGAGGCTGGGGCTCCGATGGTGCTGGGCTGGCCTGAGACCTGGGAGGTGAAGATGGCTTCCAAGATGGCGGCCCCCATGGCGCGCACGAGGCGGAGTGGGCCGCGTGGCCTGGGGAACAGGATTCAGAGTTCTTCTGGGCCATATCCAGCGATCGCGCTATGTCTATAGCCTGTTTTAAGTCCAGTCCCTCCTTTTCAAACAGTTTCTGCCGAATGTAATTTGAACTGAGGCCCGCAATAAGGGAGTCTCTAATCAGCTCCTCCGTGTACACGATGGCAGACATGGCCTTACAGTTACAGTCTCTGCCCAGTACTTTTAGGCTTAGTATAAAGTCCTCTAGTGACTCACCATGCCGCTGCGTGCGAGTAGCCAGAAGATGCCTGGCGTACACCTCGTTTATTGGCCGCACGTAGTGGGCCTTCAGAATGGTGCAGGCATCCCCATAGCTGGTGGCATCTTGGATGAGAGGGGAGACCCGATGGCTCACCCAGTTTCGTAGGATTCCCAGTCTCATGTCTCCGGTAGCGGTTGCGGCTGCTATGGTGGTGGATGAGTTTGCAATGAAAAATTCGAAGCATTGGAACCAGTGTCCGAACTCTGTGGCTGCGTCTGAGGCATGGGGGTCCAGATCCAAGCGCTCTGGTTTCAGGAGTCGATCCATCCTGGTGTTTTAGTGATTAAAATTGATGTGCCTTCAATAACTCAAAGACAAGGCGTTTAAAGGATTCAACTAAGGCTTTTAATCACTAAGAACATTGCAGCATTACAGGTCTTCCCACATCGGGCGTCTGGTAGGAATGACTCATACAGCTCTTGAGACCTTTATATGGCAAAAGACAGGGGCGTAGCCAATACACACAATAGGAACAAAAGGGGGCGGTTCACACAATACAAGCAGGTAAAACACACAGGTAAAACACATGGGCTGATGAAGGCATATATTTCATCACAGGCTGTTTAGTATCTGATCTGTGTTTTTTTTCTCCAATAGGAGGACCCATAATTATTAATACTGAGAAAACTGGGTGAATGTTCAAGGCCCATAAAGCAGATTGGAAGAGAATGTGATGTAAATCAGGTGATATCAATTCAATTCAATTTTATTTGCCATATGTAACCAGTACAAGTACAATTACAATGGAATGCTTACTCCCCGTAGGGACGCGTCAGCTATTCATACAGCGCTGCGTTCAGAAAGTCAATACGATGGCTTCCAGTGGCAGTGGGAGCACAATGTCCCTCAACCGCTCCGCCCTCCTTGTCACCGCGGCCTCCTCCTCACTGTTGCCAGCTCCAAGTGGTGGTCTGCTTCTCCCGCTCACGATCCGACCTCTGGCCGCCATGCCCGGCTCCCCTCCTCCCAGTCGGACTGCGAGGTTCCCGCCATGGAGCTGCCGGCCAACGTGCTGCAGCGGGACGTCATGGCTGCTGCTGCTTGTTGCGCTGCGCTGCCTCCGCCCGACTCGCTGAACACATCATCGGGATGTGAATGCTCCGGTCGCTGCGGCCTCCTCCTCACCATCGCCAGCTCCACAGTCCGACGGCCCGGGGCCCGCTTCTCCCTCTCACGGCTCAGCCTCTGGCCGCCATGCTCGGCTCCCCTCCTCCCAGTCGGAATGCCTTCCCACCGAGGAGCTGCCGGCCGACGTGCTCCAGCGGGTCGTCATGGCTGCTGCTGCTTGCCGCGCTGCGCTGCCTCTGCCCGACTCGCCGAACACATCGCTCCGGTTGCGGGAGCAAGCGGCGAGAGCTGGCCACCCGAAGCAGGGACAGCGCGTTCAGCACCGGACCGTCTCGGGTGCCATCTTGACTAAGGAACTTGGCTCAGTTGGTAACATTCTCACCTCTGAGTCACAAGGTTGTGGATTTAAACTCCCCTCCGGTGACATGAGCACATAATCTAAGCTAACACTTCAGTGTTCCTCTGAGTTTTCTCATCATGATCCTTTAAATTATACTGACCTACACAATCTTCCTTTTCCCTCCATCCTCAGTGTGTTGAAATCAAGACTTGTCTTCTACTATTAACTTATTCTTTTGCAGGACATCCTTATTTCCTCCACTGTTCCCTTCCTCCTAAAATCTTCAAACTTTTATGTCATCTTATTTCCTACTCTTTTCATCCTGTTGCTGTCCCACACTGTAGGCCTTATTCTAAATAACAACAGAAAATGCTGGAAAAACTCAGCAGGTCAGGCAACATCCGTGGAGAGAAATTTGAGTTGACGTTTCGGATTTCCAACATCTGCAGTATTTTGCTATCGTACTAGTGTTTGGTTCACTGCCACACCTCTTCTAGGAATGCCTACCTTGAAGAAGTTCTGCTCTTCTCTTCGACGGGATCTCCGTTTGGCTCTTCAACCTTGTTCATCTTCATTACTTTCAGTTTCCCTTCTCGTGTTTGATACCATCTCGTCTAGCTTCCAATCTCTTTTACTTCTTTTGTTTCTTTTATTCTTTTGTCCGATCGCAGCCCTGCCTTCGATCTAGTTTCTTTTCTTTCCAGTTTTGAAGAAGGGTCCGACCCGAAACGTCAACTCAAATTTCTCTCCACGGATGTTGCCTGACCTGCTGAGTTTTTCCAGCATTTTCTGTTGTTATTTCGGATTTCCAACATCTGCAGTATTTTGCTATCGTAGGCCTTATTCTGTTACCTGAGTTTCTCAATAATTAATAACAACTATATAAAGGTAAATATTTACATTGGTGTTTTCCCTTTAAACTACAGTTTCAAGTTGCTGATAGGAACACATCTTGCTGTCCTGGTGATGCAATGGTGCTAAAGCCCTTTCCAAATCTCCAGGTCCACAAAATTCAAACTGAACAAACTAGTGAGTAAGAAATATAAGTGACAATAGGACGGAATTGCCTGGGCTTGAAGGGGCAGATTGCCAGGACCTGGGCCCACAGGTTGGAAAGCACTGCTGTACACTGACTGTTTGCAAGTTTTCTGACCCCATGGAAGACATCACAGCAGAGCCTAATTCTGCCCATGCCCAATATCCACATGCGCACATTCAGTTCAATAGTCGAAAGACAATAAGGCTAATTTATAATTGACCAACTTAAATTAGTTCACTCAGGAACCTGCAACATCCTAAGGATGTGAAAGGCACTATAGAATTGCAAATTCCTTTATCAAATCCCCTCAGTTAGGCTCCACACTGCCTTTATTCCCATTACTCCTCACTTCTATTATCTGCCTGAAGCTAAAAAAAATGGTAATGGAGGTGAGGAAATTGTTCATTCATTAGTATTGATTCAGGAATTTCTCTCAAATTCAAATTCAAATTCAAATGCTTTATTGGCATGAAAGTTTACAGAGAACCATATTGCCAAAGCTTACATAGCAAAAAGGTACATTTTCAACATTTTGTAGGTGTCAATCGATTTGACATTTGTTGGGTACATACAATATTACTTTTAAACAATATTAATTTTAAACAGTCTTTGTACTTCATTTGGTACATTCAATATTAATTTTAAACTGTCTTAATTTTAAACAGTCCTCAGGTTGTGACATGTTGTTACATATTTGGCCCCAAGGTATGGTCTGTCTCCTTCTCCCAGGACTAATCTCAATTTTGACAGGTCATCCAATTCCTTGAAATCTGGGGTTGTTTGGCTTAGCTTGTTGAATAATATGTTTCTTGATGTGTTGAATTTTTCGCATTTTAGGAGGAAATGCATTTCTGTTTCAACCTCGCCGGCCAGACATTGATCGCATATTCTATTCTCTCTAGGCTGCCAGGATTTCTTGTATCTGCCTTTTTCAATTTCCAGTTGGTGGTCGCTTAGTCTGTACCTGGTGAGGGTCTGTCTCTGTTTTGTGTCTCTGATGGTCGTGAGGTAGTCTGCCAGTTTATATTCTCTCTCTCTCTCTCTCCTTCCCCCCCCCCCTCTCTCTCTCTCCTTCCCCCTCTCTCTCTCTCCCGGAGCGGGAGTACACCCTCGCGGCCATCAGGCGCCATTCCCTCCTTCCTCCCCGCCCAGCGAAAAGCATGCTGCGGCTAATCGTGACAGGTGAGGACGGTGTTTGTTGTTGATGTTGGGCGGCGGTCCTGAGCGGGAGCTCAGCTCGGATGACTCAGGCCGCCCCTCAAGCGCGAGCTCAGCTGGGGTGACTCGGGCCGGGCCTCAGGCGCTACTCCGCGCACGGGGACTCCGGGCCCCTCTCTCTCTCTCTCTCCTTCCCTCTCTCTCTCTGTCTCTCTCTCCTTCCGTCTCTCTCTCTGTCTCTCTCTCCTTCCCTCTCTCTCTCTCCTTCCCTCTCTCTCCTTCCCTATCTGTCTCTCTCTCTCTCCTTCCCTCTCTCTCCTTCCCTCTCTCTCTCTCTCTCTCTCTTCTTCCCCCTCTCTCTCTGTCTCTCTCTCCTTCCCTCTCTCTCTCCCCTTCCCTCTCTCTCTCTCTCTCCTTCCCTCTCTGTCTCTCTCTCTCTCCTTCCCTCTCTCTGTCTCTCTCTCCTTCCCTCTCTCTGTCTCTCTCTCCTTCCCTCTCTCTGTCTCTCTCTCCTTCCCTCTCTCTGTCTCTCTCTCTCTCTCTCCTTCCCTCTCTCTCTCTCTCTCTCCTTCCCTCTCTCTCTCTCTCTCCTTACCCCTCTCTCTCTCTCCTTCCCTGCAATGTCATTCAACAAGGCACAGGGGCAGACTTTGCACCGGCACCACCGGACACACCAACTAGTACCTATATATATATATATAAAAGGATCTGTCTGTCTGTCTGTGTGTATATCCGTGCAAAATGGCAAAATTCCGCTCATTAGCGGTTGACCAATCCTACCGCTCATTAGCGTTGAGTGATGTGAAGGTTGACCAATCCTACGGGGGGAGCGCGCTGCATCACGGGGGGCCTTTCATGGCGTGTGGGCGGGGCCTAATCTTTCAAACTGCCGTTAATTCGGCCATCTTTACCTCAGCTTTTACTTTTATTCGCATTTTAACAGCTGCCACCTTCCTGTTCTATATGGCTTAATGCCAGATCACGTAGTGCAGTTGTCTTCTTAGCTATGGGGTGCTTAAAAACCTGAACTTTAATACAGTGAACTAAGGAAAAGAGCAAATTAATTCAGTTTTAAATAGTATTTAGGAACAGTTAGAAATGAAGTGATCCATTTCAAGTATGAAGGAACTCAGTTGTCTTCCAGGGAAGGTCTCCCCACCTTGTGGAGCTGGAGGCCCCAGCCGGGGACTCGGGCTTTCCCCCCCTCGGCCCGGTCCTCGGCTCTGTTTGCAGCCGCGGGACGGGGACTCGGGCTTTCCCCCCCTCGGCCCGGTCCCGGGGCTCGGCTTCGTTTGCGGCCAGGGACTCGGACTTTCCCCCCCACAGCCAGATCCCGGGGCTCAGCTCCGTTTGTGGCCGGGGACTCGGGCTTTTCCCCATCGGCCCGGTCCCGGGGCTCGGCTCCGTTTGCGGCTGTGGGTCGGCCCGGTCCCGGGGCTCGGCTCCATTCATAACACCATGCCCTCAAAAAACCCTCGGCACCGCCGGGCACTCCAGATAGTATGTATCTATATAGATGTATCCTTTTATATATGTCATTCCGTCTGTCTGTCTGTATTGAATAAACTCGAATGTTATCGAGCGTACCTACGTGTGTGTTACATCGAAAGAAAGCTGACGATTCCAGAACCGTCCTAAGCGTATTTACATTTCGGCCAGACAAAAATTGCGCCCGCGGTATCCAAAAAACGTTCAACATTCCGCTCATTATCCGCTCATTAGCATCGAGTGACGTCGAGGTAGACCAATCGTACGGCAGGTTCCTGGCGCGTGCGGGCGGGCCCTCCTATGGTCGAGTGATGGGACGATTGACCAATCCTACGCTTTGGTGACCTGATGGTCCACCAATCGGTGCATGTGTGGGCGGGCCTTATCGTTCTGAACCGAGGTGAGTCGCCGCCATCTTGATTCCAAACTTTTCATTTCTTTTTCCCGCTTTCTGCGTGTTTCTTTTCAAATCTACATTTCCAGCAAAAAAAAAAAGTTGCTTTTAAAAGACAAATTGTTTTTAAAAAAAGTTAATTCATTTGTAAATCTTTTGTCTAACCTCTATAATTTTCCTACCTTTCACCGTTTTTCCAGGCCTCAAAGCCTGGGTGTCTGTTGACCAGCCACGCCCGAGCTAGGCGCCTCCCGTCGCGATCAACAAAAGGCCAGCGATCGCCACCATCTTTGTGAAGGCTGGAGGGGGCGGGCCTGAGCCGAGCGTCGCCACCATCTTAGTAAAGGCGGGCGGGGCGGGAGTCAGCATTCGCGTCATCTTCAGTCCAGAGCACGACTTGAGTCCAGCCGGGACTCGCGCGGTAGTATGCGCGGCGGCGTCTCTCTGGTCTTGAAGTCGGCTCGTGCGGGGGGCGGGGCTCGGGAAGGCGGAGCTCGGGGGGGCGCGCGCGCGGGGGTCGGGAGAGCGCAGCGGGAGGGCGGGGCTCCGGAGAGCGGTAGAGCGGGAGGGCGGTGCTGCGGAGGCAGGTGCTCGGGAAGGCGGAGCTCGGGAGGGCGCGCGCACGGGGCTCGGGAGAGCGCAGTGGAAGGGCGGGGCTCCGGAGATCATGGCGGGGGGGCGTGGGACGAGCCTCGGGAGATTGGGGGGGGCGGGTCTTGGGAGATTGGGCCTCGGGAGATCGGTGTTCGGGACATCGGGGGGCGGGGCTCGGGAGATCAGCGCTCGGGAGGGCGGGGCTCGGGACATCGGGGGGCGGGGCTCGGGACATCGGGGGGCGGGGCTCTGGGACTCTCCCCCCTCCCCTCCCCTCCCTCCCTCCCCTCCCCCCCTCCGTCCCTCCCCTTCCCCCCTCCCCTTCCCCCCCTCCCCTTCCCCCCTCCCCTTCCCCCCTCCCCTTCCCCCCTCCCCTTCCCCCCCTCCCCTTCCTCCCCTCCCCTTCCTCCCCTTCCCCCCTCCCCTTCCCCCCTTCCCCCCTTCCCCCTCCCCTCTCCCCCTCCCCTTCCACCCCCCCTCCCCCTCCTCCCCCCCTTTCCCCCATTCCTCTTCCCCCCTCCCCCCTCCCCCCTTCCCCCTTCCCCCCCTTCACCCCCCTTCTGCCCAGTCGCGCGCTCTCTTCCCCCCCAGTCGCGCTCTCTCTTCCCCCTCGTCGCGCTCTCTCTTCCCCCCCCCAGTCGCGCGCTCTCTTCCCCCCCCAGTCGCGCGCTCTCTTCCCCCCCCAGTCGCGCGCTCTCTTCCCCCCCCAGTCGCGCGCTCTCTTCCCCCCCCAGTCGCGCGCTCTCTTCCCCCCCCAGTCGCGCGCTCTCTTCCCCCCCCAGTCGCGCGCTCTCTTCCCCCCCCAGTCGCGCGCTCTCTTCCCCCCCCAGTCGCGCGCTCTCTTCCCCCCCCCAGTCGCGCGCTCTCTTCCCCCCCCAGTCGCGCGCTCTCTTCCCCCCCCAGTCGCGCTCTCTCTTCCCCCCCAGTCGCGCGCTCTCTTCCCCCCCAGTCGCGCTCTCTCTTCCCCCCCCCCCCCCAGTCGCGCTCTCTCTCTCTTCCAATAACAACATGCCCTCGAAAAAGCCTCGGCACCACCGGGCACTCCAGCTTATATAATAAAAGGATCGTGGTGTCTGTCTGTCCGGGCATCACTCAAAAGTTATAGAGCATACCTACACATATGTTATATCAAAAGAAAGCTTATGATTAGGGGAGTGTCCTAGGCATATTTACTTTAAAAATAAAGTTCGAAAAACGTACAAAATCCGCTAATTAGCGGTTAACCAATCAGAGGAGTGTCATAGGCATATTTGTCCAATCAGGGGAGTGTCATAGGCGTATTTACTTTTAAAAAAAAACGTTCAAAAAACGTTCAAAATAGCGGTTGACCAATCAGGGAAGTGTCATAGGCATATTTACTTTTAAAAAACGTTCAAAAAACGTACAAAATAGCGGTTGACCAATCCTCCCGCTCATTAGCTTTGAGTGACGTGATGGTTGACCAATTGGGGGGCGTTTCATGGTGTTTGTGGGTGGGGCCTAATCCTTCAAACTGCCGAGCGGGAGCTGAGCTGAGGTGAGTGGCGGCCATTAAAGACCGGCCGGGCCTGAAATTACAAAAATGGTAATGGAGGTGAGGAAATTGTTGATTCATTAGTATTGATTCAGGAATTTCTCTCTCTCTCTCTCCTTCCCCCCCTCTCTCTCTCTCTCCCGAAGCGGGAGCTCAGCTAAGGTGAGTCGCGGCCCGAGAGCCCGGCCGGGCCAAAGGCGCTAGGCCGTGCACGGTCACCGCGGCCTGCCTCTAAGTCCTTCCCCCCCCCACTCTCTCTCTCTCTCTCTCTCTCTCTCTCTCTCCCCTTCCCCCCTCTCTCTCTCTCTTTCCTTCCCCCCCTCTGTCTCTCTCTCTCTCCTTCCCCCCTCTGTCTCTCTCTCCCGAAGCGGGAGTTGATGTTGATGAGGTAAGTCGCGGCCCGAGAGCCCAGCTGGGCCTGAACCGCCAGGCCATGCCATGGCCACCGCGGCCGGGCTCAATTTTCCAAGCCCTTCCCCGGGTGGGAAATTAAGTGGCGGCCGCCCTTCTTCACCCGCAAAAATCTCCCTCCGGCTCTCACCTTTTAGCGGGGGAGAGGCTGCTTTAAATTAAATCGTTCAGTCAGTCGTGTCTCTCTTCATCTGTTTTGTTTTTCTTCTCTCTGGCCGGCTGCGCGGGAAAACAGAGAATCACGTGGCCCGAGAGACAGCGAGCAGGGGAGCAGCGGCAAGGGCTCCGGCTCAGCGGATCGGGCGCTCATCAGGGGTCGGCCCGCAACACATCAACCGGAGGAGCGGCGGCTCTCTCTCTCCTCCTTCCCCCTCTCTCTGTCTCTCTCCTTCCCTCTCTCTCTCCTCCCCCCCCCTCTCTCTCTCTCCTTCCCCTCTCTCTCTCTCTCCTTCCCCTCTCCTCTCTCTCCTTCCCCATCTCTCTCTTTCTCTCTCTCCCCTTCCCCATCTCTCTCTCCTCTCCCTCTCTCTCTCTCTCTCGCTCTCTCTCTCTCCTTCCCCCCCCTCTCTCTCTCTCCTTCCCTCTCTCTCTCTCTATCCTTCCCTCTCTCTCTCTCTCCTGCTCTCTCTCTCTCTCTTCTCTCCCTCCTTCCCTCTCTCTCTCCCCCCCCCCCCCTTCCCTCTCTCCTCTCTCTCCTTCCCACTCTCTCTCTCCTTCGCACTCCAATTCCAATTCCAATTCCAATTCCAATTAAAATGCTTTATTGGCATGAAAGTTTACAGAGAACCATATTGCCAAAGCTTACATAGCAAAAAGGTACAGTTTTCCAACATTCTGTAGGTGTCAATCGATTTGACATTTGTTGGGTATATACAATATTACTTTTAAACAATATTAATTTTAAACAGTCTTTGTACTTCATTTGGTACGTTCAATATTAATTTTAAACAGTCTTAATTTTAAACAGTCCTCAGGTTGTGACATGTTGTTACATATTTGGCCCCAAGGTATGGTCTGTCTCCTTCTCCTAGGACTAATCTCAATTTTGACAGATCATCCAATTCCTTGAAATCTGGGGTTGTTTGGCTTAGCTTGTTGAATAATATGTTTCTTGATGTGTTGAATTTTTCGCATTTTAGGAGGAAATGCATTTCTGTTTCAACCTCGCCAGCCAGACATTGATCGCATATTCTATTCTCTCTAGGCTGCCAGGATTTCTTGTATCTGCCTTTTTCAATTTCCAGTTGGTGGTCGCTTAGTCTGTACCTGGTGAGGGTCTGTCTCTGTTTTGTGTCTCTGATGGTCGTGAGGTAGTCTGCCAGTTTATATTCTCTTTTTAGGGCCCGGTAACATTCTAATCTGCTTTGGCTTTCGGTTATTTTGTTCCAATGTTCCAGGTAGGTTTCTTTGCATTTTTTAATGATTTGGTTCACTCGGATTGGTGTTTGGGCGGCTGTGTTGGTCTGGGGCTGGTCAGGGTCCGGCTGAGTACTTAGTTTCCGTAGCAGCTGACTCAGGGGACTCTTTTCTGGGTTTAGCTCTTGGGTCTGAAAGGCTTTGAAATGAAGGGTGTCTGGGGAGCTAGATTTGAGGTGATTTAGGAAGTTTAGTGCTCGTTTTTGGATGTTTATTATCAGTGGGTATCTGCCTAGTTCGGCTCTGCATGCATTTGTTGGCGTTTTCCTTTGGGTGCGAAGGATGCTTCGGCAGAATTCTGCATGTAGGGCTTCTATTGTATGTTTTTCCCATTTAGTGTAGCTTTGGTGATTTAGCGGGCCCCATACTTCACTACCGTACAGTGCAATGGGCAGGATTATGCTGTCAAATATTTTGAGCCAGATTTTGATTGGGATTTGGATGTTGTAGAATTTTCTTTTTATTGCATATAGGGCTCTTCGGGCTTTTTCTTTTAGTGCATTCACTGCTATGCTGAAGCTCCCTGATGCTGTAATAGTTAGACCAAGGTAGGTGTAGCTCATAGTGTGTCCTATAGTGATATCACTGAGGGTAAACTGGTATTTGTTTTCCTGACATCTGGGCCTTTTTTGAAAAATCATGATGTTGGTTTTCTTTAGATTTACTGTTAGAGCCCAATTTTGGCAGTATTTGTCGAGTAGGTCTAGTTGTTGCTGTAATCCCTGTTCTGTGGGAGACAGCAGAACCAGGTCGTCCGCATAGAACAGGGATTTCACTTCTCCATCTAGGAGACGGAGACCTGGTGACTCGCTTTTGCTCCAGCATGTCTGCTAATTCATTTATGTATATGTTGAACAGGGTCGGGCTCAAATTGCAGCCCTGCCGGACGCCTCTTCTCTGGGTGAAGAAATCGGTGCGTTTGTCTCCAATTTTGACCCCGCATTTGTTTTTCAGATACATTGATTTAATAAGGTCATAGACTTTGCCCCCTATTCCACATTGAAGAAGTTTATAATAGAGCCCTTCGTGCCATATAGAGTCAAAGGCTTCTTGAAGTCGATGAAACAGGCGAATATTTTCCCCATTTTTTGTTTGGTGTATATGTTTTTCAATGAGGGTGTGAAGGGTATAGATATGGTCGGCGGTGCGGTGTTTTGGAAGAAAGCCTATTTGGTTTTTTCTGAGGATATTATGTTTGTTAAGAAAATCAAGTAATCTACTATTTAGAATACTGCAGAATAACTTCCCTAGACAACTGTTGACACAGATGCCGCGGTAGTTATTTGGGTCTGATTTGTTTCCGCTTTTATATATGGGGGAGATTAGTCCTTGGCACCAGATATCGGGAAAACAGCCTGAACGTAATATGATGTTGAATAATTTGAGTACCGCACCCTGCATCTCCATATTGCTGAACTTGAGCATTTCATTTTGATGTTGTCTGGGCCACAGGCTTTCTTTAGGTGGAGAGATTTTGTTTTTGTGGCCATTTCTTTCCATGTGATTGGGGAGTCTAGAGGGTTTTGGTTGTCTTTGATTGTTGCTTCTAATGTGTGGAGTTTTTCTGTGACCTGATGTTGACTTGGGTTTGTTTCGTTTATTGGGATGTCTTTGTAGAGGTTTTCAAAATGTGTTCTCCAGATGTCGCCATCTTGGATTGGTAATGCTTGCAATTGTGTTGTACTCAGGTTATTCCACATTTCCCAGAATTGTTTTGGGTTGGTGGAGTTTTCAATTTCTTCTAGTATTTTGTGGGTATAGTTTTGTGTTTTGTTCCTAATGGTGTGTTTATATCTTTTGAGGGTTTCATTGTATCTAGTACGTAGGTCCGGATTGTTTGGTTGGCGATGCTTTTGGTTTGATATTTTTCTCAGGTCTTTTCTGGCATTTTTGCATTCGTGGTCAAACCATTTCTTATTTTTATTTTGTCTTTTGTGACTCTTCCTCTTCTGTTTCACGAGGTCGGCTTTTACAGCTGCCTCATGAAAGATCATATTTATATCCTCTATGGCCATGTTTACCCCATCTCTGGTGATCTCATATAGATTTTCTTTAAATTTTGAAATTTTACTTGTGAGATCAGGTGAATTTAGTGCTGTGATGAATTTATCTCCACTGTCTGGGGCCCATCTGTATGTCTGGTTTATTTTATGTAGCTTACTGGGTTCCTTTTTTGTGTCTGTAGTTTGGGCAGAAAGTTTAAGGTACACATTTATTTGGTTATGGTCTGAGAGGGGGGATTGCTGCCTGACAGTGAATGCGTTGATATCGCAGGGGTCCAGGTCAGTGATTGTATAATCCACCACACTAGACCCAAGAGTTGAGGAATATGTGAGTCTCCCTAAGGAGTCCCCTCTGAACCTACCGTTAACTATGTACAGGCCTAAGGCTCGGCAGAGTTGCACTACCTCCCTACCGCTTTTATTTATTTCACAATCGAGGTTGTTTCGGTTTGCGATGGCTGGTGTGACATATAGAGGGGTCTGGCCAAACACATGGTTGTTGCCCTGTGGGTCTATGAAGTCAGGTTCACATCCTGTCCTTGCATTTAGGTCCCCACATAGTAGCACCTTTCCTTGGGCCTGGAAATGGCTGATTTCCATGTGGAGAGTGTCAAATATCTCCTCTTCAAAATATGGCGATTCTATTGGAGGTATGTAGATCGCACATAAGTAAACATCGTTTTTTACTATTCCTATATTTTTATCTAATTTTAGCCATACGTGTGATTTTCCCTGTTTTATCGGTGAGATGTGTTTGTTCAGTTCTCCTTTATACCACACCAGGATTCCCCCGGAGGTTCTGCCCTTGCGTGTCTTAATGTTCTTTACTGAAGGCACAATAATTTCATGGTACATTGGGGGACAGTGGGTCGGCATGTCCTTTTGGCACCATGTTTCTCTCTCTCTCTCTCCCTCCCACTCTCTCTCTCCCCTTCCCACTCTCTCTCTCCTTCCCACTCTCTCTCTCTCTCCTTCCCTCTCTCTCTCCTTCCCTCTCTCTCTCCTTCCCTCTCTCTCTTTCCCCCTCTCTCTCCTTCCCCCCCTCTCTCTCCTTCCCCTCTCTTTTTTTCTCTCTCTCTCTCCTTCCCTCTCTCTCTCTCCTTCCTTCTCTCTCTCTCTCTCTCCTTCCTTCTCTCTCTCTCTCTCCTTCCCTCTCTCTCTCCTTCCCCCTCTCTCTCTCTCCTTCCCCCTCTCTCTCTCTCTCCTTCCCCCACTCTCTCTCTTTTTTTCTCTCTCTCTCTCCTTCCCTCTCTCTCTCTCTCTCTCTCTCTCTCCTTCCCTCTCTCTCTCTCTCTCTCCTTCCCTCTTTCTCTCTCGCCTTCCCTCTCTCTCTCTCCTTCCCCCTCTCTCTGTCCTTCCCTCTCTCTCTCCTTCCCTCTCTCTCTCTTTCCCTCTCTCTCTCCTTCCCTCTCTCTCTCTCTCCTTCCCTCTCTCTCTCGCTCTCCTTCCCTCTCTCTCTCTCCAATTCCAATTCCAATTCCAATTAAAATGCTTTATTGGCATGAAAGTTTACAGAGAACCATATTGCCAAAGCTTACATAGCAAAAAGGTACAGTTTTCCAACATTCTGTAGGTGTCAATCGATTTGACATTTGTTGGGTACATACAATATTACTTTTAAACAATATTAATTTTAAACAGTCTTTGTACTTCATTTGGTACGTTCAATATTAATTTTAAACAGTCTTAATTTTAAACAGTCCTCAGGTTGTGACATGTTGTTACATATTTGGCCCCAAGGTATGGTCTGTCTCCTTCTCCTAGGACTAATCTCAATTTTGACAGATCATCCAATTCCTTGAAATCTGGGGTTGTTTGGCTTAGCTTGTTGAATAATATGTTTCTTGATGTGTTGAATTTTTCGCATTTTAGGAGGAAATGCATTTCTGTTTCAACCTCGCCAGCCAGACATTGATCGCATATTCTATTCTCTCTAGGCTGCCAGGATTTCTTGTATCTGCCTTTTTCAATTTCCAGTTGGTGGTCGCTTAGTCTGTACCTGGTGAGGGTCTGTCTCTGTTTTGTGTCTCTGATGGTCGTGAGGTAGTCTGCCAGTTTATATTCTCTTTTTAGGGCCCGGTAACATTCTAATCTGCTTTGGCTTTCGGTTATTTTGTTCCAATGTTCCAGGTAGGTTTCTTTGCATTTTTTAATGATTTGGTTCACTCGGATTGGTGTTTGGGCGGCTGTGTTGGTCTGGGGCTGGTCAGGGTCTCTCTCTCTCTCTCTCTCTCTCCTTCCCTCCCTCTCTCTCTCTCTCTCCTTCCCTCTTTCTCTCTCTCTCTCCTTCCCTCTCTCTCTCTCCTTCCCTCTCTCTCTCTCCTTCCCTCTCTCTCTCTCCTTCCCTCTCTCTCTCTCTCCTTCCCTCTCTCCCTCTCTCTCCTTCCCCCTCTCTCTCTCTCCTTCCCTCTCTCTCTCTCTCCTTCAAACATAAGAACATAAGAAATAGGAGCAGGAGTAGGCCAATCGGCCCCTCGAGCCTGCTCCACCATTCAATAAGATCATGGCTGATCTGATCCTAACCTCAAATCTTCTATCACTCTCCATCCCACCTGAACCCATGTGATCTCCCAGGAGAGGCGAAAAACCAGGTAAAAAACCCAATGGCCAATTTGGGAGAAATAATCTGGGAAATTCCTCTCCGACCCATCTAGGCGATCGAAACTCTTCCAGGAGATCACTCTGTCCCTATATTTTCTACAGTACTTACCTTCTGTAAAGGCGATCTCCACCCCAGCCAGGAACAGGAATAAAACCATCTCCTGAAATCCAACACAGGATTAGAACACAAGAAGTAGGAGCAGAACCAGGCTACACGGCCCCTGGGCTTGCTCCACTACCCACAGGGCCATGACCATTCCGAACCGAGACTCATGTCCAATTTCCTGCCCGCTACCCATAACCCTTAATTCCCTTTACTTCTAGGAAACTTATCTATTTCTGTTTTAAATTTATTTAATGATGTAGCTTCCACAGCTTTCTGGGGCAGCAAATTCCACAAACCTACCGTCCTCTGAGTGAAGAAGTTTCTCCTCATCTCAGTTTTGAAAGAGCAGCCCCTTATTTTAAGATTATACCCCCTAGTTCTAGTTTCACCCATCATTGGGAACATCCTCACCGCATCCACCCGATCAAGCCCCTTCACAATCTTATATGTTTCAATAAGATCGCCTCTCATTCTTCTGAACTCCAATGAGTAGAGTCCCAATCTACTCAACCTCTCCTCATATGACCACCCCCTCAACCCCGGGATTAACCGAGTGAACCTTCTTTGTAATGATTCGAGAGCAAGTATGTCTTTTCTTAAGTATGGACACCAAAACTCTATGCAGTATTCCAGGTGCGGTCTCACCAATACCTTGTACAACTGTAGCAATACCTCCCTGTTTTTATATTCTCTCCCCCTAGCAATAAAAGCCAACATTCCATTGGCCTTCTTGATCACTTGCTGCACCTGCATACTAACTTTTTGATTTTCGTGCACCAGGACCCCCAGATCCCTTTGTACTACAGTACTTTCCAGTTTCTTGCCATTAAGATAATAACTTGCTCTATGATTTTTCCTGCCAAAGTGCATAACCTCACACGTTCCAATATTATATTCCATCTGCCAAATCTCTGCCCACTTACTTAGCCTGTCTATGTCACTTTGCAGGTTTTTTATGTCCTCCTCACTCACTACTTTCCCTCCCATCTTTGTATCATCTGCAAACTTTGATATGTTACACTCGGTCCCCTCCTCCAAATCGTTAATATAGATTGTAAAGAGTTGGGGACCCAGCACTGACCCCTGCATAACACCACTAGTTACTGATTGCCAGTCTGAGAATGAACCATTTATCCCAACTCTCTGCTTTCTGTTAGAGAGCCAATTCTCCACCCACGCCAGAATATTGCCCCCAATCCCGTGATTTTTTATCTTGAGCAATAATCTTTTGTGTGGCACCTTGTCAAATGCCTTTTGGAAGTCTAAATACACTACGTCCACTGGTTCTCCTTTATCCACCCTGTATGTTACTTCCTCAAAGAACTCAAGCAAATTTGTCAAACATGACTTCCCCTTCATGAAACCATGCTGAGTTTGTCCTATTAAATTATGTTTATCCAAATGTCCCGTTACTGTCTCCTTAATAATGGACTCTAACATTTTACCAACCACTGATGTTAGGCTAACAGGTCTATAGTTTCCAGCCTTCTGCCTACTACCCTTTTTAAATAAGGGTGTTACATTAGCAGTTTTCCAATCTGCCGGGACCTTTGCTGAGTCCAGGGAGTTTTGGAAAATTATTACCAATGCATCCACAATCCCTACCGCCACTTCCCTCAAGACCCTAGGATGTAAGCCATCAGGTCCAGGGGATTTATCTGGCTTAAGTCCCATTATTTTACCAAGTACCACTTCCTTAGTGATTTTAATCATATTTAGCTCCTCTCCCCCTAGAGCCCCCTGTTTGTTCAGTGTTGGGATATTCTTAGTGTCCTCTACTGTAAAGACTGATACAAAATATTTGTTCAGCGTTTTTGCCATCTCCATGTTTCCCACCATTAATTTCCCAGTCTCATCCTCTAAGGGACCAACATTTACTTTAGCCACCCTTTTTCTTTTTATATAACTATAGAAACTTTTGCTCTCTGTTTTTATATTTTTTGCTAATTTACTTTCATAATCTATCTTCCCTTTCTTAATCAATCTTTTAGTTATTTTTTGCTGTCTTTAAAGACTTCCCAATCTTCTATTCTCCCACTAGATTTGGCTACCTTATATGCCCTTGTTTTTAGTCGGATACTATCCTTAATTACTTCACTTAGCCATGGATGGCTATCTTTTCTTTTACACCCTTTTTTCCTCAGTGGAATATATTTTTTTTGGAAGTTGTAAAATAACTCCTTAAATGTACACCACTGATCATGTACCGTCTTACCCTTTAATCTATTTTCCCAGTCCACTCTAATCAATTCCGCTCTCATACCTTCATAGTCTCCTTTATTCAAGCTCAGCACACTTGTTTGAGATCCAACCTTCTCACCCTCTACTTGAATATGGAATTCAACCATGTTATGGTCACTCATTCCAAGGGGATCCTTTACTAGGACATTTTTAATTAATCCTGTCTCATTACACAGGACCAAATCTAAGGTTGCTTGCCCCCTGGTCGGTTCAGTTACATACTGCTCAAGAAACCCATCCCTAATACACTCAATGAACTCATCCTCAAGGCTGCTCTGCCCAATTTGATTTGTCCAGTTAATATGATAGTTAAAATCCCCCATAATTATAGCTGTTCCCTTATTACAAGCCTCAACTATTTCCTGATTAATACTCCGTCCAACAGAGTTGCAACTGTTCGGAGGCCTATAGACTACGCCCACTCGTGTTTTTTTCCCCTTATTATTCCTTATCTCTACCCAAACTGTTTCACTATCCTGCTCCTTTGACCCAATATCATTTCTCTGTATTATAGTGATTCCTTCCTTTATTAACATAGCCACCCCACCTCCCCTCCCTTCCTGCCTGTCCTTCCTGATTGTTAAATAACCTGGTATGTTTAATTCCCAATCATGGTCACCCTGCAGCCATGTTTCTGTAATGGCCACAAGATCATACCCATATGTAGTTATTTGTGCTGTTAACTCATTCATTTTGTTACGAATGCTACGTGCATTCAGATAAATAACTTTCAAATATGTTTTGTGACACTTAGTTCCTGTTTTTTCCCCTTTTACTACTTTACCTTTTACTCCATACCTTCTGTCCCTTCCTGACACGTTCTGTTTTTTAATTTCCCCACTGCTACCTAAGTCTATGACCTTGTCCGTTGTCATTTCTGTTATTTGCTCTCTAGAAACCTCCCCCCCACTAATTAGTTTAAAGCCCTCTCTACAGCCCTAGTTATATGATTCGCCAGGACTCTAGTCCCAGCACTGGCCAAGTGGAGTCCCTCCCAACGGAACAGCTCCCTCCTGTCCCAGTACTGGTGCCAGTGTCCCAAGAAGCAAAACCCATTTCTCCCACACCAGTCT